>NC_083283.1:55739439-55746939 GCF_963506605.1 Zootoca vivipara | reverse complement strand
CATTTTCATCAGTACCATGCAGGTTGTGCAACTCCCTTCCCAGGAAAACTCACCCAGTGGCCACTTGAATTTAATTTTAAAGAATGAGAGGCATTACACTTGAAAGGTGTTTGTTTTATCTTACCCTGTGGTTAAATCATTTCATATTGATGTTAGTAGTTTACATTAGTTGTTGAATGTATGCTTGTTTTATTGATGGTGTGTTAATGTATATACATATTTTATTTTGATACAGTTGCCTGAATTTATTTTGTGAACCATAAAGGACTAGATTTTATGAAGAGCAATACAAAAAACAGCCTAAATTAAGAGGGGGGGGGAAGTATACCCCAAAGTAGGTTGGGGGAGCTAGAGAGAGGAGCCTATGAATGGGGAGGGCAGTGATTATCTTGCTGGCATTCTTCTCTCTCCTTTTGATGCATTTATGACCACAGATGATCTGAACAATTCCCCTTAGAGTATTTATTTAGAAAGTCATGAAAAAAAATGTGGTGGAGAAAACGAGTGGCTCTTTAGGAGAGCTCTGTTTCAGAGTGTTTGAGAAAGCCACTTTATCCTCCATCTGCATCTCTGTTTGCTTATGAATAAAGGGAACAGTGGTTTAATTCCCTCCAAATCTTTTAAGTGCTAAACTAATCAGTTAAACTTTAAATAATAAAATATAATGCAGGAGTTCAGGGGTTGACCTATTTTGGATCTTGGCATGCATAGATATTAAGGATTTCTATGGAGTTAAGTGAAGTATAATGCCTATACTTTATAGCCGAGAAAGATTTAGCCAAACCTGCTTTTTCCTTATCTTATCTGCATTCTAAATCTTATATAAGAATGAAATTAATCATAAAATATGAGTAAATAATACTCTAATACCTCTCATCTTAATCCTATTGGGCACATGTTCCCTGGCTCATTAGATATAGTTAAGTAGGTTTTATTTGTGACAAAATACATTTTATGCAAAACTTCATCTTTCAACAGAATTTGAGCCCCTGTTCCACTTGCAAAATCAGTGCAGGATCAATTTGAACTAGCCATCTCAAGAACAATTAAAAAGCTTGCATGAATATGAGAAACATGCTCGTCTACCTGGATCTACTTTGCATCGGAGTGAGTGATACTTTTCAGGTCTTCATTACAATTGTTCATTAACCCAGACTCAAGTGCATTTTTCCAAAACCTCTCCTAGAACACGAAGCACAAAATCTTCCTCAAAAGCATTATTGATCTCCAAAGCAGCCTCCTCCAACCTAGTGCCCTTCAGATGTTTTGGAGAACAATTCCCATGGCCATGCTAGTTGGGACTGATGGACGTTATAGTCCAAGCATCTGGACAATGCCTGATTTACCGTCTCCCTCATCTGGAGGATGTTCGTATTTCATGTCCCTTGTGTAGAACATCTTTGCTCAATGGGAATGAAGCTGTCAAGCAAGCAGTTGGCTTGCACTAATGCTTTGTAATAATATATGTGATTAAATACGAGGGTACCAAAACTTGGGATACAAGAACTCTCCAAATGTGTTTAAAATATAATAAATATTTAATTTTTATAGCTAAGCAACTGCCATGCTGATCCTAAATATTTGAGCTGAACACCCTGATGTAACACAATCATCATGTTAGCTGGTCGTTAAGCGTTTATGTTTCAGTCATCTTAAACATTCATGTTATTGGCATAGCAAGTCTTAGGGATCAAGTTGTTTGAAGTACAAGTTAGGAAATTGTACAAGACTTTAATGCTCATAATTTGCAAATCACTTACAGAACAGCAAGATGGTGATGCTTAACAGAACGCCATTATTTCTAGACTACATGGGGTAACATGATAACATCATAACTTTGTCTCCAAATGGGGTAAGGAGTAGTCAGAGAAGGCTATTCAGATAGTCAAAGATTTGGATGATTTGGCATTCACTTCATATTAATTAATATCAATCACTTAATATGATTTTTATGGTGGTGTGTAAAATTTATTTCCGTGCCTTAGAACTACCCTAATGCAAATATACCGAAAATAATGGAAAGTCTGAAGAAGCAATCATGTGATTCAGATGAAGCTAGACAAAACAATGTGTAACCCTTATCACAATATTAGTTCTTACAGCCATCTGTGATCTACAAATGCTTGGAAAGTCCCATTTTGGAAGGCACAGTAGGTATTCTATTTTCCATTCAGAGTCAACACCCCCCCCCCACGACACAGACACACATGCCATACAACTAGTTCCTCATATCCATGGGATATTAGGTCATAGGGACACCTTGAACTGCTAAACTCTCGATTTCAGTCATTCAGTAGCCCCCAGTAAGGAGCCACCAGAAAAGCATGAAACACAGATGATGATGATGATGATGATGATGATGATGATAATAATAATAATAATATATTATTATTATTATTATTATTATTATTATTATTATTATTATTATTATTATTATATACCCCGCCCATCTGCCTGGGTTTCCCCAACCACTCTGGGCGGCTTCCAACAGAAGTATTAAAATACAATAATTTATTAAACATTAAAAGCTTCCCTAAATATGTCTACAGATGTCTACAGATATAGGTCTGCCCCCAAGCAAGCCCTAACTCCAAAGGTTGGTCCTAGTAGTTATAACTTGTAGGTCAGAGGCCCAAATATTCGTTATCATTAGGTCAATAGTGATCTCCTCTCCTGTTCCTTGTGTTACTTCCGACTTAACCCATAGGTTGTTTCAATGAGCTCCATCTATTGCTTCCCACCTGCTCCTATCTTTGATGACAGCCATTCTTCAATGCTACTCCCAGTCCAATGTGACAACAGGGTTTTTGGATATATATTTCTCAAATAGAAGCTTCAGAAGCTTGTTGGAAAACTACTTTGGGAACTAATGAAGGTTTCAAAATACCTTTGTGAGATGATATGGAGGCTGCTATTCAAAAGTCAAAATCTCACTCCCTATGCCCATGCTCTTGATCATAGCTTAAGGCACCTTCGGAAGGGCAGGGTATGAATACAATACATCATCATTATCACCACCATCATCATTTCAGGTCTGCTTCCAAAGAAGGACAACAATGGGCACACAGATGTATTCACAGCATCAGCCAATAGCCAATGGCTTTTGCTTTTATACATCAAGCCCTTAGGAACCCAGTGATGTCACTGGTCATCAGCGTATCTCATGGACATAGGTTACACAGACAAAGTTAATACTACATAGAAAGCAGAAAACTTTATCATGACATTAGCCACAGAACTATCCTTGTGGCCTGTCTCTTCTGAACTAGGTCGGTGTGGTACAAATGCACCAGTAGAGCCGATCCGGCACCCCTGCCAGTGGGTTTGTGCTGTGTTGTCCTCCCCATTGCCTTGCCCCTCACCTTCCTGGGAAGCAGCAGCAACTCAGCTATCTGGAGGTCAGGTGAGCCCCACCACCCCACCATGCCATCAGCTACTGCCAACGTCGTTTAATACAATTGCTTTCTGAAAAGAAATAGCAGGAGCTCATCACTGGCCCTTGATGTACCTGCACAAGCCACAACTTGGAAACGAGGGTGACCATTAGGCCCTTTGTCACAGCTTTTTGAAAAAGAAAAGTTATTATGGCTAAACCAGAGGAGCAGACACTCCCAAAGTCACATCCTCTATTGTTGAAATGGGAAGATTAATATATTTCCGGATAAAAAAGTAATATGTACAGCTTAAAAAAAAAACCAGTATCACATGCTTCTTAGAGAAAAGCTAAAGAAGATTTTATGGGAAAGAATGGGGGATGTAATTTCTTTTGTTTAAAAAAATCATAAGCAAAAGAACTGAATTTAATCTAATATCACTTCTAAAGCCTGACATAATCTTCTGCAGCTTTTGGGAAGTACCTAGGGCCAAAGGGATGATCCTGAATTAGCATAGCATACAAATCAGCTTTTTGATTTTTATCAGATTATCTGCAGTGCTAGCTAATGCGGATGCATTCTGAAACACGACACAAACACGTTGCTAAGCTTCATATCTCTGCCATGTAAAACACCCTCAACGTGTGTCTTAATTATTTTAACAAGATAAAGTATGCTACTTCTGCATGAATAATATTATCAGAATTACATTAAATCTCTCCATTTATTATCTCTAATGCTACTTAAAGGAGAAGTTAATAGAGTAATTCATTCTTGCAGCATGACCTTGGTCACTAGTACATGATGTTTCATATTCATTATGCTGAGCTAAGTGAGGGCTCTGTTATAATATCACTTAATTTATATTCTGAATAATGCTCTGGGGACAAGTTGCTCTTGTGCATTAGAGTCCTATCTAAATCACAATATTTGAAGACAAGTATGGAGAGTGCAGCAGATAACTATTAAAACCATGTGCTTGCCAGTGCTAAGCATTGCTGGGGATTCAGAGAATAAATCCTTGGGAATAATAATAAAAAGGGTAAGGCACAGTGTAGCTTCTGCGGAAACAGCTCCTCCTTAAAAGAGTGGGCTCAATTTGCATTGGCATCAAACTGGTAACCACTCACCATCACTATTCATTTTGACATTCTCTCTAAAACACGGAGATGTGTTAGGATTAGTGGTGTGAACTGAATTTACAGTTTACTTAATTAATCATCCACCTTTATTTCTCTGTTAGCATATAAATAAATGTGCATGTGATGATAGAAATAAATAGGTGTGTTTTGGGATCTATTGAAGGAAATGCAATTTTGCAAACATGCAGTTTAATAAGCACTGTTCAAAGAAAATCATTATTTTATTTTGCCAGCACCAAAATAGTTTCAGGAAATAAATAAAAAACTTGTGTGCCCTTTATTCACAGTCCCACTGATTAAAATTTCAAGTAATTTACTAAGCAGAGCTTGCAATCCTACCTTGGCTACACTGTCTTTGACAATAACGTGGATTTTAAAGTTACTTTCCCACTAATGTGTTTATCCTGTTTGTTTCCCCCCACCACACAGCCACACTGACAAGGTTTGCTGAGGGTCAGCCTCTTCCCTTGTGATAACAGGATAAGGGTCCCATAAGTTAAGAGGGAGCAAGTCATCAGCCAAGAGGAGACCAAAAGCAATTAGTATGGCCAGACTAACACAAGCAAAGGTCAGGTTCTCAACATGGCATCCAGCAGACAGATGGGCCAGAAGAAAAGCAGCATAGTCCAGGCAGGCAAACAGTGAAGTTGTTTTTCTATTTTTAAGAGGCTGTAACCACTGTGAGCGTGGTTGGTCGTGAGCAAAGATCCTCTCATTACAAGACCATTTGCTCAGACTGAAGACTGCATCCTAAGGCTTTATTGAGTCAGGTGGAGTAGCATTACACACTTTATGAACCAGTTGGCTCCCTGAGTCACCTGACATGGTGTTGAGTCTACTGGTAAGGTTTTCAAGGATGCCAAGTGGTTCCACCAGGGAACATAATTCTGTCTACAATTGCTTTGGAAAACTTGATGGTGTAAGCAGCATGGTGTCAGAATCTAGCTGCCAGAAAACCTGCTTCAAGAAGCATGTGCCTTAAACACAATCACACACAGAGAGATTGCAATTGTCTGGTGAGAAACAAATATATTTTGACAAAGCCAGTTTTTGTCCTTCAAATGCTGCTGCCTGATTTTCCACTCAGTACAGTCGTACCTTGGATCTGAAACGCCTTGGCTCCCTAACAAATCAGCTCCTGAATGATCAAAACCCAGAAGTAAGTGTTCTGGTTTTCGAATGATTTTCGGAAGCCGAACGTCTGGCGCAGCTTCCATGGCTTCCGATTGGCTGCAGGGTGCTCCTGAAGCCAATCGGAAGCTGAGCCTTGGTTTCTGAACGGTTCCAGGAGTTGAATGGACTCTCGGAACACATTCTTTTCGAGAACCAAGGTATGACTGTACTGCAGAAAGAAAAAATCAAGAAATTCCATTCCTTATGTTATCAGGAACTCCCGTATGCAACTTTCGATGCCATTTTTGCAAATAAAAGTTAGAGAGCTTCTATGTATTCCTGGGCTCTGTCCTACTCAGACTTTTCTACAGCATCCTATTTTTTAAATGCATTTGTCAGACAATAGAGTAGCAGCAACAGTCATAGCAGTTACAGTAGCAGCAGTGGTCGTCATCATCATCAAATGTGTGCTCAAATAAAATTTAGATGCTGCATAAAAAAGAAAAAAGAAAGAGAGGTTGGATAGCCTACAGGCTTCTAATCAATTTTGGTTATGGTCCTTTTGCAGAGATACTCCTATTCCCCAGCACTCATGCCACCTAGCATTTTGCAATTAAGGAAATATAATTCTTTCCCATGTATATAAAGGAACTGCTGCAATTACTGAGATGGAGAAAACACAAACAGCACCCATAATCTTCTAATGGTCTCTGCCTGACACCATTTTCCTTGAGGGAAGTGTTCTCAGAATGGTCACAAGTGGGGTTACCCTATTTTACTGAACATCCTGCCCAACTATTTCTGATTGTCATTAATCTTAACTTAAGTTTCACCCTGCAAAAGCTTTCATACAATGCTGTAAATCAAACTCTTCTTCATTCCTCCAGTCATTGCTATGGGCACAACAATTGTGCTTGTCTTACTGGCTTTTGCCAGTGACAGGATCAGATGCTAAAATTCCATTTGGCGATTATTAATTCTGAAAACTTTAGAGCAGAGTGAGAGAGATTATTTTCAGCCCAAAGGCCAAATTCCATTCTGCGAAACCTTCAGAGACCCATATGGAGGACAGAGCTATCAATGACTGCTAGCCATAATGGCTATGCTCAACTTCCACTGTGAGAGACAATATGCCTCAAAATACCAGCTGCTGGGAATCGCAGGTGGGCAGAGCGCTGTTGTACTCAAACCTTCTTGCAACCTTCCCACTGGTATCTGGTTGGCCAACTGTGAAAACAGCATGCTAGACTAGATGGGCTATTGGTCTGATCCAGGAGGGTCTTCTCATAGCATATGCTATGCATTCCTTTTTTCATTTCTCTTCTCTTTCATTTCTGAACTGGCAACCAATAAGGGCTGCAGCCAGAACCCTCAGAGGATCGGTTTCGGCCTTGGAAAGTCCCCAGTCTCTTCCCAGCTCTTTCCTTCGAATGTGGAGTTTCTCACAGCTAAGCCCACTGTAGCATTTGTATGGATAGCTTGAGGAGCAGCAACAGCAACTGCACTGGGAGTGTAATGAATGATCCTGGCAATTCTGTATAAAAGATATCTGAGTGTGTAGGATCCAAATGTCTCTGACTGATACATTATGATATATTACAATGCTGCTGACATGTCAAAGGACGTGATTTAGTAGTCGCTGCTTATTTCAATTTACCCTTTTTGCGTTTTTAATTAGTAAATGAGTCCCACATGGTCAAATGATTAATTACACAATAATTCACTGCAGTACCTTCTTTCTTCTGTTGGAGTGGAAAGAACACAATATAGAGAAACCATTCGGAATATGGACTGACATTATAAATTAGAGCCTCACGTTCGCACCATTATAGTTAAGGTTGTGTCACCGCTTCCATTTAAAACAATGCTCA
>NC_083283.1:55699439-55734439 GCF_963506605.1 Zootoca vivipara | reverse complement strand
TGAGATGAGCGCCGCAACCCCAGAGTCGGTTGCCTTTACCTATAATGTGTGCACATCAGAAGGAGATCCTCTGAAAAATAACCAGGATGTATGTACAACAGAACTGCTTCCCACAGAAACACAATTAGGCGCATTTCAGAGCTACTGAGCTGACTGTAATAACCAAGAGCACATAGGCAGAACAGTCACCTACCTATGGCTAGACAACAGGCAGCATTAGCGTTCAAGACCCAGCAAAGGAAATGTGTCCTTTTCAAAGGAGCATGGATCGAGGAGGTAGGAGTGGGAAATAAATACATCAGCTCTCCTCCAGACTTCCAAATTATTAAAATCAGTCTTGGAATGTTAACACACAACCTTGCTATGAATCAAGGGCAAATTTAATTCTTCATACTCAATAGTTTGGCTGTAGTCCAAGAGGGTCCTCTGCTGGGATACTGCTGTGAAGTCAATCCATGTGTAGCTTCAACAATGTAAAACAAATACTATAATGTTACAAGAAAAAATAGATTGCAAGTATAAAAATGGCGAGACATCAAAAGAAATTAGAATGTGACATAATACATTTAAAAAATACAGAGTAACTTTTGGGTAGGAGAGGGAGAAAGGATGTTATATCCCCTGCTCTTTTAGGATCACTACATTTTCCTGATCAGCATACATGCAAAATAAGAACAGATCAACTCACGCATAAATATGGTGAGCAGTAAGAGGCTCAATACTTATATTTTCTTCTCGTCCAGTCTCTTTCATTTTGTGGTCAAAGAATGTGCATGTATATGCTTGCATATCTACATACACATACTTTGACCAAAACAGATTTCTGTTCATGGCATGAAGCTTCCTTGCCATCCAGTTGTGCCTCGCCAAATCTGCTCTTGAGGGCTGGGAGAGCCCTATGGAAAGAATGGCTCTTGACATGGGTCGTTACAGAAGGAAGGGAAAATAAATGAAAATTGGAAACTCTGCATCTCCATGAGTGAGTGGAAGAGTGCAAAGAGCTATGCAGCCCATCCAAGGTCTTATTTCACATCAGAAGGACTTCAGTCAACAGAAGGCACAGATGGAATGGGACTTTTGCAGAAAGAGCTCAACAACAACAACAACAACAACAACAACATGATGATGATCACAAGCTTTTTTGAGAACTACAAACCTACTCATACAATACAGTCTTGGGTATGCCTAAGTATAGATGAGTGAATCAGGCTATTTTCAATTCATGTCACTTCTTGCATGTGCTCATCTATAAGTCCAATGTGCACTATCTGCATTAGATAGATCTCTACTTCGAAGGAATCACACTTTCTTTCTTTTGGAGGGTGAGGGTAGAAGGAGACTTGCAAGTGTAGCGCAACAAGACTCAGTTTGAAGTAGAATACGCTAGAGGTAATGTGCTGTTGCTAACAACATATGGAAAATAACACCCCCTAGTCAAAGTTTTTAGCTACACAACTCAAATTTTGGATGATGGGAAGACATACAATTAAAGCTTTGTTGGAAAAGCATTGAATCATCCTCAGTATATACCATAAGAGTGAAGTTTTAAGGAAGCAGAATGGGCCTTATATTTTGCCTTAATATGCTATAAAACAAATGTTGGCATTCCAGGGGACATAAAATACTCATTAGTATTATTGTACAGTGCGCACATTGTGTCTGTCGCTGTGATAAGCACCTTTAGTTTATACTAAAAAACAAAGCAACAATTCATGAGTAACTTCCTTAACCACCATAAATGCTGTGCCTCTTTAGAGTTTTTAAATAGAGTATTCATATCTTCCAGGTACAACTAAAACACACTTCCACAGCAAATTTTGTACCTGAATCTGAATGACCGTATATGTTCAAATTTTAAGACTATCTATGGAGACTTGCATGCCATAGTTACTGCACATGCAGTTGATGGGAACTTGGCTGCTGCTCAGACTTCTGCAGAGCTTGTCTGAGGCTCAGGCCAGGAGTCCCCAGTTGACTGGGAGGCACGGAGCATTATTAGCATGACAGCATAAGTCCAGCAGGTCCCTGGTGGAGCCCCCAGGTCGCCTTGTCCTTCCGAGACGCCAGGGCATGTATACCTAGCTGCCTCCACTCTGCACAGGCCTACCTCCTTGTCCAGTTACAATGGATATTTAGTACAGCCTGAGGATGTGGACCAGATCCTTGTGGGCAGAATCCTTGGAGACAAGATGCCTGTCAAGTATGTGTTCAATCTTATCCTACCTGATTTATTAAGGTTAACAAGGGAAGAACTGGCTAAGTTGGCAAGGGCAGTAGTGAGTGCCTCTTTTCAAGAGGGTAGGTAGAATTACCCTGTGCCTAATCTGGAAGTGGTGAGATCCAGGACCATGCAGAGGTGCAGGGCATCTGGGTACGCTTTCCCGGGCCTCAAAGGGCTAAGTCAGCTGGGGGGGGGGCCCTGCCAGACTTACGCTGCCATGCCAAAAATGCCGTGTGCCTCCCTGATGATTGGGGATTCCCACCCCGAGCCTCAGACAAGCTCTGTAACGGCTTGGTGAGATCTCTTCCGCTCTCTTCTTCTTTCCCTCCCTCTCCTGAGCACCACTGAAGTGGATAATTTCCAGCCAGTCTCCAGCATCACATTCTTGGTCTCAGGCATGCAGTGGCGTCTCAGATCTAGGTGTTCCTAAATGAGGAAGATTAAATAGACTATGAGTGAGCAAGTCCCCCCCCCCCTTCTCTTGAGGATCACATTCCCTCAGGGGTAATCTTTTGGAGGCTGCATGCTGGTGGGGAGTGTAGCGCCAGAAGCAGATGATGAACAGTTGGGTAGTTTCAGCCATGCGGCTAAAATTCAAAGCAGAATTTTGTGTGGCCCCAACCCCTCAAATTACTGCATAAGTATGCAGTAGCTATGGCTTATCATCAGTTACATTTCAAATTGCTCCAGCCATGCTAGAAGAGTATTGACACTAAAGATGCATAAATCTCTCCGTCTACTGCCCTCTCCGTGTTTTGCCCAGCGCATCCCTTTATCTGGCAAAATATAGTTTCAACAATGGTTGTGGACAATTTTATGCCATTAGTTAAAACTAAATGACTATTGATCAGATTGTAAATATGAACATACATAAAACCAATAGTCTTCTGTTAAGAGCCATGTGAGTATCACAGATATTTTTGATACCATGTTTTATTGTCAATAGAGAGATTGTCTCAGAACATAATCGAAATTGGACAGTGCCATTTTCAATGAAACAGCCATCTGAAGGACAAAGAAATGACAAGTTTTTAAAACATACACACAAACGTCACAAATTATGTCAACAAATTTGCAATTAAAATGGTTTCATAACGCTATGCTGTCTACCTGATCCTTGCAGTTCCCAGACCCATGGGTTTTAACTAAAGACTGAATGGCAGCAGTGACAGACAAGCCTGTGCAATGTCCACTGTCTGCACAATTTAAGGTGTGACATCAGCACAGGAGGGTCTGGCATCCCACACTCCTTTCTCAATAGATTCATACTATATGGTACTATTGTACTGGAACCAGGAGACACACCTTTCCAGACACACGTACAATTAGTCCCCTGCTTGTCAATTTCAGTTTGCTGCTAGGAGACCTTTGGTTTATTAGCCTGATCCAGCATACATGCATGCGCGCGCACACAAAAACACTTTTCTTTGAAATGTTGAGAGAACAGTTATATCACTTCTAAAGCCACTTAGGTACAGGAACACTGTGTTATTCTACACTGAATACATTTTGAGGCAATATATTTCATTAAGTCTCTGCTAAGTTTACAAGAATTCCATCAGTGACTAAGGGTGGTATGGCTTCTAGTTAGTAAATAAAAAAATAAAAAAATGGTAGTCATAAACTAATACAGTTTAAACAGAAAGAAGGAAAGAAAACCAGAGTATCAACTGACTTGACAACTTCATTAATGCTGGTTTGGCGATGTATCATTTAAAGACATTCTTTTATGTATGGTGCGGAGAGAAGTAAAGGTGAAATGAAAGGGTTAGTTATCATCAAGATTTAACAGCAATTACTTTATAATTGGGTAAATGCTATACTTTGATACCAATTGTATGCTTTAATCAGTGTACTGTAATCCAGTCATTATAACTTTAAAGAAAGAGCACCTGGGGGCTCAAATTAAGATGTTAAAGAGTTTGGTTTACGATGTGGTGGTTAAGCTGCTGCATTATATCTTTTGAAAGTGGTGGGCTGTTAAACTCAGTAGCTGGTGGCATGTAGGAGTAATTCCTCTTTCCCGCTGTCAGCAAGCATGGTCTTAAACCGGCCTGCTTTCTTTAAATGCAAAACTGACAGACCCACAATGTTCGCCGGGGGATGTGATGTTTTCAGGCTGACTTTTCCCTAAGCATCTGCTGACAGGATTTCAGGACAAAGGGGGGCAAGGAAGCTCTCTGTTGGGAAATAAGATACTGCTACAGATTTCTAAGGAAATCAGGATCACTGGTACTAAGCTCCAGACAGCTGGGGATGTTGCACTGCACTTGGCTCACGGTGGCAGAGAAAGCGTGCTGCGAAGTGCACTTTAAGGAATGCCAAATTACAGAAGGTTGTAGCAGGGGTTGCATCCTTGCTGCTGAGTTTATCTTGCGGCAGTGGTGGGGAGCCAGCTGTGGCACTTCAGAAGTTTTTGGGCTCCGATTCCCATCAGCTCCAGTCAGTGTGACCAATGGTCAGGGATTAAGGGAGTTGTTATTCAAGTTCCCCATCCCTATTCTGTGCCCAGGCGTGGCTCTACCACTAGGCAAAGGAAACAAAAAACAAAAAAACCACTCTTAGGTGGAAGATGCTGGGGGCAGTGTATGCTCCATGGCTCATGCTAGGCTGCATTCAACAAGACATTTAAATCACTATGATACCACTCCAAATGGACATGGTTTGCACCAAACAATTCTGGGAGGTACAGCTTGTTAGCAGCAGCTAACAGACCCTCCAAGGGACAGTCCCAGATTTACAGAGGCCAACCAGTTTCTGACTTGATCCTGGAATGTCCTGCTTTTCCTTAGGATGTCCCTATTTTCATTAGAGAACTGTTGGAGGGTATGGCAGGACATTCCTATTTTAATTGGAGGGTATGGAGTTATGCAACTCCCGAACCAAGGGGATAAGTAACTATATACTTTTTAGAAGACATCTGAATGCAACTCTGTATGGGGAAGGTTTTTTTAATGTTTAATGCATAATTATGTTTTTTATATATGTTGGAAGCTGCCCAGAATGGCTAGGGCAATCCAGCCAGATGCGTGGGATATAAATAGTAACATTGTTTATTGTTATTATTGAATAGGACACCCCTATTTTCATTGGAGAAATGTTGGAGGATCTGCACTAAGGGTTCTTATTCCCCTCACAGAGCTACAATTTCCAGAGTTCCTTCTGAAGAGGGATTGAATGTTAAACTGCACCAGCTTCAGATTTTCTAGAACTAGTGCTTGAACTGGGGGAGAGGAGCTATGTGGTCATAAAATCTTGGTAACAGAAATAAAAGAAGACAGAAGTATATGGTCATTCTTTTTTCCTCTCCCCTGTATATTTTAATCAGTTGTTCCTACAAAGAATGTCATTTAAGAACGGACAACTAAAAAGAAAAAAATGCCTGCTGCACACGCCCCAAATCCTTTGAATAAAGAAGAATTCTGTTTAGGGGATCTCTCCCTATGTCCTTTAGGAATGCATAACTTTAAAGAAGATTAAATGCTATGTTGAAATTATCTTTCTGGCAGACATAACTAAATGGGAGGATTCTTCTATTATCTGGAGTGCTAGGTACAAATACTTATTTTAAAGAAACTTTCACAAAAACCAAACTAATTATGTGATGGCTCAAATCTGATAAAATGTGACATTTATCTGACTGTTCACACTTTTTCTTCCGAGAATTGACTATTTTTGTTACAGTGCAGGACATGTTTACTGCCCTAATGAGGCTCACCATCCCCAAAGCCTACTTTAACTTTGATTCAGGAGTGCAAAATATGTATTGGCCCATTATCCCAAGTGCTTTTCTCCAGTTATTTGCTAATGAAAGTTCTTGTCTCTCTTGATTAGATGGTGCCATTTAGAATAACCTTCTTCCAGTAGTACAGCAATGACATTTTAACACCACATGGCTATAAACATAACTTCATGGCTTCCATATCTTGGTCACGCTCTACCAAGAGCAAGTGCCCAAAGTCGGAATCTCTAGTCTCATAAGGAAGGGCAGATCCTTTCCTTGACTCCTGTGACCAAACATGAACTGGGGACGGGGGAAAGTGGCCTTCCACACAAGCAAACCCTGGTTCAACTCCTGCCAATTTTACCCAAGAGACAAATTTCCCATTGTTTCCATCTCTCCACATTAAGGTGGTTTGCCATGTGGAGAGCACAGTGGGGGGTTGATTATGATGATAAAAGACCAAAGAGTCAGAACACTAGATACCATGTAGTCGTCTGTCAGAACACAGGATACCATTGGATGCAGCGTTTTGACAAGCTGGCATATATTATCTCTGTGTGTTTTTGTTGGCATCTGTCTATCTCAAGAGACAATGCACTGGCCCTGCAGGAGTAAAGTCAAAATGTTGTGTTAGTAGCACAGAAGTAACCTCCCCGAGGCACAAGCCTGGGTAGTGTGTATGGAAGTCCTGGGCTGCCCAGATGACAAGACTTGGCCTCTGCTGATGTGGTCTAAAGGAAAGCAGAGCAATACACTTGTCACCAGCTTAGCTGCAGGAGTTGCTGGAAGGAGGCATATGAGTTGCCATACAACTGTCTTAGACTCCACTCCGGATTTACACCTTAGCCTTTTCCTCTTCAGTGGAGGTTTAGGATCAGAGTTTCACTTCTCCTAGATGGGCTACTTTCCCAGGTTGACAAGGCCCATCTGCCCCTCACTTCCCTCTATGGCATGTGCGGACACTGCCTTCTAGACCATTGGACCCACTATTGGTCTTGTCTGGTCAATCCACTGGAGTCTGTCTTTGCATGCAGGGGAAGTCACTAAGTAACTAAGGATTCAAGACCCATTGGCCACCCTCTCCTGGTTTAGCTGGCCAATCGAAGCCATTTTCCAGGGGGAGGGTACTGTCACACAAGGGCGTACCCACCATGGGGCAAGTTAGGGCAGCTGCCCTACTCTAGAAGCCAGCTCCCCCCCCCCTCAGGCAAGGCCAAGCACGGCGGGGAACCAGGGAGCGCGGCACGGTGGGCGGGAACGCCGAACTCGCGCTCCGCTGGGCTGGGCTCCGCCTCCGCCCACCAGCCCTGCTTCTAGGGAGGGGCACAGCCTGGCGGAGCGCGAGCTCGCTGTTCCCGCCCGCCGCGCTGCGCTCTCCCTCCAGCTCCCCGTCGCGCCCTCAGGCAAGGCCAAGCGCGGCGGGGAACCAGAGAGCGCGGCGGGCGGGAACGCCAAACTCGCTCTCCGCTGGGCTGGGCTGGGCTCTGTCTCCGCCCACCAGCCCTGCTTCTAGGGAGGGGCACAGCCCAGCGGAGCGCGAGTTCGCCGTTCCCGCCCGTCGCGCCGCGCTCTCCCTCCAGCTCCCCGTCACGCCCTCAGGCAAAGCCATGCACGGCGGGGAACCAGGGAGCGCGGCAGGGGGGCCTTCCTGCCCTGGCGAACTCCTGCCTTGCTGCCCCCTTTCCTGGCGCAGCGGCGGCTGCACTATTGCCGGCGCCTCCCCAGCTTTCCTCTCTGTGACAAAGGCGCCCGCCTTTGGCCAGGGTCTTTTCGATTGGGCCATCGCGAGGCAGCGGGAGGAGCTTGGCTCCGTCATCTGCCCGCATGCAAAACCGTGCAGGGGTCGGCAGTTGCTGAGAACAGGGTCGCAAGGAGAGAGGGGCGTCTGCGCGGTTCCAGATCTCTCTCTCTCTCAATCTCTCTCTCAATCTCCCAGCTGGAGGGAGGTCGCGCCACGGTGCGCTCTGTCGGGCTGTGCTCCGCCTCTGCCCATCAGCCCGGCGCCTCTGACTGCACTTTCCCTGCCCACTTTGTGGCCCCTCCCCTTCCGTGCCTTGGCCCCTCCCCTTGCCCCCCCTAGTTTTGATCCTGGGTACGCCCATGCTGTCACATGCTGACATAAATAATATGTGGCATATATGTGAATATATATTTACACATAAACACACACCACTTATCTTGTCAGTATTATAGATCCTCACCCTACATTTAATACACTTTCAATGCCCATTTAAAGCAAGTGACTTCAATCCATGAATCCTGAGAACTGTAGTTTGTTGAGAATAATGGGAATCATAGCTCTGTGAGGGGAAAACTACAGTTCTCAAGATTCTTTGGGGGTGGGGAAGAATGCTCATTTGCATTAAGTGTATGGTGTGGATCTGACCAGCATTTCTAAAACTGTAGCATAGCTGCCAAGTACCCCGTTTTCCCCGGGAAACCCCCGTTTTTTGGTACCGTTTCCTGGCGTATCAGTTCGTCTCCCGTTATTCTCCCTTATTCTGCTCCTGCCGGTGGCCATTTTTTTCCTGCTTTGCCCAACTACGGGCACCGAAAATGGCCGGTGCCGGAAGTCACGTCTACACATGTCCAGAAGTGCGTAGACGCGACTTCCGGTGTCAGCGCCGGCCATTTTCGGTGCCCATAGATGGGCAAAACGACACCGGAAGTTGCGTCTACGCACTTCCGGACATGCGTAGACGTGACTTCCGTTGCCGGTGCCATCCATTTTCGGTGCCCATAGATGGGCAAAGCGACACCAGAAGTTGCGTCTACGCAACTTCCAGTGTCAAGCGGCTGCTGGTCCCGGATTTTGCAGCCCAGGACTTGGCAGGTATGTACTGTAGTCAAAGTGATTTCTTTTTCTGTAAAACAGAATTTGCTACCACACACAGGTTCTTAATCAATCATGTATTTAGAGACCATAGTTCTACAGTTATCAAACAGAGGGAGGGAACCTGGGTCCCCCCCCCCCGGATGTTAGACGATTTCCACCAACATGGCCAATGGTCAGGAAATTGTAGTCCAACAACATCTGGAGGGCAGCAGGTTGTCTACCTTTGTTTACAGAAAACAATGAAGCTATGAAGAAAGGAACCAAGTTCCATGGGAGTGCTGGGTCAGATCATATGCAACAGTCTCGCCATTGTAGAACAGAGTGTTCCAGTGCTGTGCTGGACTGAGTCTAAGAAATGTGTTGTCATCTATAGGTAATGTTTGCTTTCATCTCAAAGGTTAGTTACCAGCAACGTGCATACATTAAGCAGTCATTTAGAACAGAACAAGAAGATGTTTACTTAATAAGCCGCAGCATATGTCATGTTCTCCCGTTGTAACAAAATGGAATCTCTGAGACATAGTAAAAAGAACTCAATAGAGCAGTTTTATTCAATTACCTTTTCTTGGTGGGTTTTCTTTCCTCCCTCTGCTTGCCTGCAGGGGCATAATAAGACAGGAAAGCGAGTGAGGAACCCCTTTTAGTCTGTGTGCACGCACACACAGACAGACACACACACACACACATACAGAGAGAGAGAGAGAGAGAGAGAGAGAGAGAGAGAGAGAGAGAGAGAAGTCTTTGCATTGAACTGGCACCAGCTACAAAGCCTTCTCCTGCTCTCTGTACAGAGAGGCCATCACAGTGTGTTCTTGTTTAGGGGTTATTGCTGGAGGCATATTTAAGTTTTGAAGAAGTAATATTTTTGCAGCTAATGGGCAAGTCTGCCAATTTATGTTTCTCACCAATCTTAATTTCAGTTCTTCACAATTCCACAACAATGCTCATTCATCTCCCCTCAGAAAAAACCCTCGCAAAAATTCGTAAGCAGTTACATCCAGTTTCCCTTTTCTTCTCTCTCAATTGCCTGGTCATTTTTCCATGCTTCTCTGCTTCCTTCTCTTCCAGGCCACCCACTGCAGCATTTCATTTCATCAATGGAGACCCCCTAGCCCTTCCCCCTCATATCACTTTGGGGAGTACTCAATCACAATCATGCCTTGAGTGGAGGACACCAGACTTTGAAGAGAGATTTCTCTCCTGTAACATGACTTTACCTTATGATATCATTTCCATTTATTCTTATTATGAACCCAGGGAGCTGCCTTATACTGAATCAAACCATAAGTCCATCTAACTATTGTCTGCACTGAGTGGCAACAACTCTCTAGAGTTATCTTCCAACTCCATCTGGAGATGCCGTGAACTGAATCTAGGACCTTGTGCTTGCAAAACAGAGTTATGGCCCTTCACCAATTTTGGCATGGCTTCTGTTCAGGATGTTTGACTACCCCAGCAGGAATGCTGTTTGGTTATTGATTTAATATGCAGCCTTAAATTCACTTCCCTGGGGTTAAGCTCCCTTGAATTCAAAAAGACCAAAATTTGAGTAGGATTACAGTCTATTTGAGTAGGCAAATTTGGGATTACAGTCTGAATGTCTTTATATAGCCACTTTGTGAGGTTTGCTCAAAAGGCAGTATACGAATATCTTACTCAATTAATTAATGAATAAGACATTTGTTTACAGGGGCTCTAAAATTGTCATTTGCCACAAATGTACCACTAAATTTGGCACCTGTAGTGCCACGACCCTGAGATATGCTGCTATTAACTATGAATGATTTTTAATCTACCCCCTACTACCCCCTTTCTATAAACTCTATTAAAACCCTGAGCGTGGTGGATGTTGGCTTTGAATTAATATGTGAAAACAACTTTCGGTAATGATGGAATTCATCTAAGCCACACTAGGAGAAAAAAAAGCAGGCAACTGTTCCTGTTATTGTTTGCTAGGGAAAGCTATTGGGGCTTATTGATTGGTGCCTGCCATAGCTACTCAAGGGCCCTCAGCAGTGTTTATGATATTTTACGCCACATTAACCGCTGAGATGATATGCTATGACAGCTCTGGGAAAAAAATGTATCTCTGAGTTCTAAATTGCTCCAATTATCCCTTTAGCATAACAGTTGCTTTCTAAGGGGCAGAGGGGAACATTCACGGAAAAGGAAGAGAAAGGAGGGAGGGAGGGAAGGAGCCAATTTTCACAATGGCTCATCACCCGCCCCCCCTCTTCCCTCCCCTCTGCTCAAGCCCGTCACAGCTTTTCTTCACTGTAGCTTTTTATAATTCTTAACATATGGCCTTTGTTTTGATAGGCGTAAAATTGCATCAAGGTCATTTTTTAATAATTGTCAATAGTCCCAGAACGGCGGTCAGTTTTATTGACACCTCTGATGAAGGGTTCAGGGAGTGGTAAGTAGTGTAGACTCCCATGCCTGGGAAAAGCTGATCCACTGAGAAACAGATCATTATTGATATTAGTAAATTAGTATTGATAGAAATTTGATGAGTATTGTGCATCTGGATCACTCCACAATATGCTAATGTTCACAGATGCCCTCCGCTCCAGTTGCTTCACAAAGCCATCTATTGACAGCTTTCCCTGTTTGTTTTTTCCTGCCTTTCTTTCCTTGAAACAGAAAGCTTAGGAAATAAGAGAATAAGATATGCTTTCTAAAGTCCCCTATAAAGGTCAACTATATGAAAACCTCCCAGTGAGGTCCTTTGACAAATATATCCCCCTAGCTCATTTATAGTCACTTTTTGTTCCGTTGCTAATAGGAATTTCCCATCATTTTGAGCAATGGACTGTACTTTAGCTAAGGGTGGTAAAAAGCTTCACACACTTCAAACAGCTCAGCATTAAACCTAGGGGAGAGTGGTAAGGAATACGTCCTGTGTATTTCCACTAATGATTTCATAGTGCTGGAAAATGTTCAAGCTCCTTGAGACTATTTAAGTGAATTTAGCAGATTGCACCACTCCATTAAAGAGGAGAATTATGCAATATTATTCTAGCAGGTGAGAAAGCATACACCCTGAATCACCTGTACAGGAGAGGTTTTACAGCAGATTACTTGTTACCAGAGCCAAAAATATGGAGGCAAGATACAGGCAAACTAGGTTGAATTAGGGCCACATTTTATAGTTTTGCTACAAATGAACCTGCCAAGGGAAATGAATTTTACTCCTCACAAGTTTACCTACATCAGGAGAGCACCTGTCTGGCCATGAGAATGTGCCCTCACTGCCTTTCTTCCTATACTCTTTTAGGGAAGCAAGGCCTTCAGTTGCCCACTCCCAGAGACCCCCCAGCTTTGAGGCAGATTGGCCTCAAAGATGCTCCATGTTCCACCTTTGGGTCCCACAGCCCTGAGCTCTTGTCACAGCCATTTGATAGTCCTGAACACCTATTGCCCTATGGGTGATGGTTGGCTCCGATGCCCACATTAACTGCTTATCTCTCTCTGAAAGATAATACAGAGAATGTGAAAAAGCTGTCTACATGGCCAATGTGAAGACATTGGGGGGGGGGAAGACCCCTACTCATCTATGAAGTTCTAGTATAACGCTGTACTATTCCAAGGGTGGAGAGGTGGGTGTCAGAAATTCAAAGAGGCTAGGGTAAAGGAGGCACAGGCTTATGTAGCTCATTGAAATCCTGAGCACAAGCTGGAGTCAAACACTGAGTAGTGGAGGTTTTTTTTTTTTTTACATGAGAATGAGAATTTACATACAAACATTTCTTTTTTGTTGATTCACAGAGAATCTTGAACTAGGGAAGTCATGATGGCACTTGGGTTGGTGGTGCTAGTCACTGATGCTTAATTGTTTCCTGAATACTTACTAAAATTTCTCAGTTGCTTTTGTAGGAATCCAGTGTTCAAAGTAATGTACAAAACTCCAAAAGGACGATTAGGTTGTACATTAGGGGAAATCACACACAGAGAGAATGTGTCCCTTAGGAGAGAATCACACTGAAATGCTGGTGAGGACTACGTTATTAAAATAAATCACAAGCTAGTGTGGAAATGTGGGGAACCAAATTTAAAACTGGAAAAATGAGAAACAAAGAAATTGAAAATGACCTCCACTTTGGCTCTGCAGATGTTATTGGACCCCAACTCCCATCAGCACCAGTCAGCATGGCCACTGGGCAGGGGTGATAGGACTTGTAGTCCAGCAACACGTGGCAGCCCATTGCCATGCCTGACGTAAAGCGAGAGTGCTGTTTCTTTATGAACGGACCATAGCCTCTGCTTGCTGGGCCAGTCAATGTCTCAGGCAGACATGCCTTCCTACAGATACAGGTTGGCAAGCCCTAGTGTCTGCTGCCATTGGAGTTGAGGATGGGGAGAGAATAGAGCAGGGGCAGACCTTTGGCAATATGGGGACCTGAGCGAGGTCAAAATTAGGCACCCCTGAATGGATCTTCTCAATTTCCCCCCCTCCCCTCTGTTCGCCACTCAGTGGGGGGGAACTGCTCATACCACCCTAAATTCAGTGCTGAAGAGAGATCCATGGCCTCTGGGGTCCTTCCTCAGACCTGCTGCTGCTGCTTCTGCTGCTGGGGCTGCCTCTTGGACTATAGGCCAGCTGCTGTTCTCCTACCCAATGTCATGGGGGAGAGAGCTGCTTTTTCACACTCTCTCCCAGATCCCACCGCTGCCATTCATGGGCATCCAGAAGCCTTGTCCTGCTGCCCCTGCCCTCACTCCATCTGTGCCTTGCACTGCAACTCCCAAGAATACAGTTTGCAACAGACCCATTTCCTTCCTTCCTTCCTTCCTTCCTTCTCCCACCCACCCCTCCTTTCCTTCAAGCCTTACTCTATTTCTCCTTTCCTTGTGGGGATTTGATTTAATAAGTCCCCTTACTGCAGCCTCTGTGAGGAACTTTTCTGTTCAATTGCCTTTGCTGACGGAAGACTGTTCGCCAAAACCCCATTCCCTTGTCACCAGCAAAAGTTAATAGATATTGTACTGTAAAGTGGATGGAAAGAAATCCTGATACCGACGGCCTGCTGAAATGTTCCTGGCAGGGCTGATATATTTAGGAACTGGCACAGTTGGAGGCGAGTTATAACCTGCTCATGACTCTATAAGACACCACTGCATCCTGAGAATCAACAACAACAGAGGGAAGAATGTCGGCAGCTTGGGATCCCTATATGTTGGTTACTATGCCCTAGTCAAATATTTACTTGGCACATTTATTTGGTACATGCACATCCTTACTCTCTTCCCAGCAATGAATGCAAGATGGCACACAATGGGTCGCTGGGGTGTCTCCCATCCAGGCCCGAACCTGCTTAGCTTCAGCAACAGTGGCTGCATCATATGCCCTCAGTCTGTGCACTGGAACCCCTGGTGAAACCACTAGTGAATGCACTACCAATAAAATACTATTGACGGTGCATCAACACTTTACGAGGTTTAATTTTCCACGCAAACATTGCATTGTGTACATCATAGACTCCGAAATACTGTACCTTCAAGAGAGAGCATTTTCAGATGAGTTGCACAAGGAGTGGATTCAAACTTCCAACACACCTTTGGTGTTGTTTTCAGGAAGGCGAGTTATATAGCCTGAAATAATAACAAACACATTGAAATAATACAATCTTGGCAGTCTCCTCTTCTAATTTTCCTGCCCAGCTGAGATGTGTCCCCCTATTTAGCTCAAAGCTGCTCCTCTAATGTAAAGAGAAACTAACAAATGTCTCCCCTTTGTCTACCTGGAATTGATTGCCCTCTTTTGTTGTTGTTTTGTTCTCAGACTGCTTCAAGGGGAGCCTCCTGGATTTATTTATTTATTTATTTATTTATTTAGACTTGCAGCCTGCTTTTTGCCTCCCAAGGGCTCACTAGTATAAAAGACAAATGTCAAGAAGAGCGTGGAAGTGGCATCATGTTCCCTTCCTACAGAATCAGCCTTCTAAAAACATCGTTCACGGCGAGCCTTTGTGCATGAGGCATGCTGGCTTTATAAAGAGAGATAAATAGATTGGTGTTTCATCTTGAGCGTTAAGAACCACGTGCACTAAAAAGCAGCATGCTCGCTTTCCTGTTACTTTGGCAAAGAGTACGCTCAGCACCCAAAATGAAGTTTAGCAAAACACTCCTTTTGAGGCGGCTTACAAATAAGGGATCTGATCCCCAGAGGGCTGGCCAAATACATCACCACATACCAAAGAAGTCTCCCAAAGCATCTTGAGATTCCAAAAGGTGTGGGCTATACTGTTTGTTCTCCATATCATTACCAAGATAAAATACTTCCCAGTCTTCATTTTAGAACATTTTTATTGCTCTCACTTTGGGGGGGGGGGAGGGAGAGGGAAACCTGCCTTCCAGGTATAGTCCCAGTTTTGGCATGTGTATACTGCCCCTTGTATCTTGTCCCCGTTGCATCATGAACTCCCATCTCACATGTATATTACAGCAGTCATTTCTATATGCCTGATCAAAAATGTTTGTCATTCTTCATTACAGTTTCCTCAAAATGAGTACATGGCCTTAATCGCCCATTCATAGCTGCCAAGTTATCCCTTTTTTAAAGGGATTTTCCCTTATGCTGAATAGGCTTCCTCGCGAGAAAAGGGAAAACTTGGCAGCTATGCGCCCATTTCCTGCATGCTGGCAAAAAGAAACTCTCCAACTTGAAAATATTCAAACCAAATGTTTTTCTTTCACAATCAGTTTCTCCTTAATGCCATCGTATGATATGATAGAATTGCATAGGCTTTCTCTGGATCATTTTTTGGCAGAAGTGAGAGATTTTTGCAGGAAGGTGTCTTATGCCAAATCAGAATATCGATCCATCTAGCTCAGTATTGTCTACCTTGAATGGCAGTGGCTCTCCAGAGTTTCACATTCTCAGCCCTACCTAGGCATGATGAGGATTGAACCAAGGGCCTTCTGTCTGCAGAACAGTTGGTCTACCTTTGAGATGTGGTGGGTTTAGAACCAGTTTTAATCTTGGCATTAAACTTATCCCATGTTCTAATATAAGATATTCAGATGTTCTCCTACTAATTGCAACCATGTGACATTTCCCAGATGTTGAAGTAAGGAAAGAGGCACAGGCACCCAAACCAGCAAACATGCAGTTGCTGATGGGTTGGTCACCCTGATGCAGATGTGGATTGCTGGCAGCAGCTGGGGGTAGCTTGAATGGTGCTGGCTTTGCCTTGCCAACCTCCACCACCACCTCCCTATGTGGAAAGGCAAGTGCCCTCCTCCTTTTACCACTTCTCCAAGGACTTGGGTGGTTTCACCTAGCACACTGCCTTAGCAGTTGCCATTGTTGACATACATGATGCCCCATGATAAAATTCAATACGGTTATCCCAAACTCAGAACTCTTTTGAGCTGGTCCTGCAAAAGACTTAGCACTTAATTATCTTGCCTGAAGTGCCAGACCTATGACACTTACCTGGAAATAAGCCCCCATTGAATGCAATGGGAGTTATTTCTGTCACTGTGCTCCATAAGCACGAGGAAGGGATGAACTAGAGTATAGAGATATAAATGGATTGTATGATAAAGTGAAGCTCCAGACAAGATGGAGATGCTGTGGGTGGGCAATTCTAATGTCCAGGAGCTAGCAGAATTGCACATTCTGGATTGGGTTGCACTTTCACTGAAGAAGGAGCAGTCATGTAATATGGGGGTGTTCCTCAAACCAAGTGGCCACGGTAGCTACGAGTGCCTATGCCTGGCTTCAGGTGATGCACAGCTATGGTCAGTTCTGGACAGTGATAGCATAGCCATGGTTACCCATGAGGCTCCCCTTGAAAATGGTCTGGAACATGCTGTGTCCAGGATGCTAATGGGAGCAATACGTCAAGCGCATATAAGCACCATTTTAAATGGGTTGTTGATTGTGATCTAAGTGGACACCTATTCCCGTATGCCTTGAGATTGGGGGACGATGCTCTCCTGGTGCAAGGCAAAGTACAAAATGAAAAGGCCCAAGGAAGTGTCTTTACATTGGTGGTCCTGTGTCTGTGCAATTTCCTCCCCATTAAGGTGTATCTGTTCTCTTCATTATATTTTTAGAAAAGTGATCAACTTTTGAAGGAGGGATGAGGAGAAAGAATTGTTTTACAGTCATATTTGTATGGGAGCAATAAAAAACTTACTACAAATTTTCTGTTTGTTGGAATTGTTTAAATTGTTTTTATGACACTTGATTCATATTGTATTGTATTTATATTTTTATTGACGTAAGCTGCTCTGGAGCCTTATTAGTGAAGAGCTGTATAGAAAACGGTTGAATCCATCTAAGTCGACCCATCCAGAATTGCAAAGCTGACACACTAACTTTACTGACTCTTGACTCTTAGAAGACCTCACATATTCTTGGGCTTTGCCAGCCATTAAGGGGTCTCCGCTTATTCTTATCCAGCAACATTTGCAAGTCTGCCTTATTAGGGTATCGTGTATTTGCATTGCATGTCCCACCTAACAGCTGCTTGTTACATGTGACAAAGTGAGCCCTCTTATCATAGATGGCAGTGACTAAGTAGAGCTTGTAGTAGCGGCACATCCTCTTCCATTTCTTATGAAGTTACACGTACAGGGGCCAAATGATACTGGCCTATAGGCATGCACTGTATATTGTCCCTGATATTTTTTTTTTAAAAAAAGTGTCACACATTTTGAAACCCTAAGACTGAGAGACATTGCTAAACAAAAGAAGAAGTAAAGATAATGTGAAAGACGATGAGTCTCAAAAAGTCATCATACAGAATGCTCCTGAATTTGCTATGACCATATTGGGTGGGGGGCAGTGGCGGAGGAAGAGGAGTGCAGGGGAGCGCACCACCCCTAGCAGTGCGATTCTGGTGGGGTGCCATTACGGCTGCCCCCCCGCCCATGCAGGATGCCCACCCCCCCTGTGGGCGGTGCGCCACACACACCCCCGAAAATGCGCCAGCCCTGCCCCCACCTGCTCTCCGCCCCCCGGTGCCAGGGCATAAAGCTCCACCACTGGGGGGGGGGGGGTCGCCAGCTGAATCACTGCATCAGCTGAAATTTTCTGCTTAGCGCCACATGGAGCATATCCTTTTAATGAAAATAGTAAAGTTTTCTCCATATTAATTATAGTGATGTGTTGAGAATTAATTTACATGCACCCGCATGTACACACACAAAAACTACTGGGAAGTTTATAGTCCCTCTTACTTGTCCTAGCCCTATAGATTCAAACTACATACCATGGCATGGTTTGATGGTGAGCCTCCTATATAAGTTATTACATTTTTATTTTATTATTTTTTTGTCTAAAACACATTGTTGTAAATATGTGTGTGAGATACAAATGTAAGATACAAGTGGAGTGGGCTGGATAATTTTTTTAAAATACATAAATTAGCAAACATTGTACAATGAAATGCACCCAGATTTGCAACACCCTGCTTTCTAGTAAAGTGAATTACAGGGCTTTTTGTTTTGTTTTGTTCTGCTGAATTAAAATGTAGATGTCCAATACGTACACAAAGTATATAGAACATACACTGATCAAAGACAACAACAACCCTGACTCAGAAATAGCAATGTAAGCTGCATTTTGAATGGGGGGGGGGAGAACAATCAGGTAGCTGCAAAGATGAAATGCAATTAAGATTTTAACTATGCCGTTATGGCATAGCGCTGCCATAAACTGAGGCTGAACAAAAACCTCCACCACTATTCATTAGACATTTGTCACTGTGGTATACACTGCACTGCTTTTGTTTGAATAGAAAAGCAATTATGTTTTTAATACACTTATATTCTACTCATCTCTTCATCATCTCCAGCATAATGACTCATTAGATGCAAGAATATTATATACAGCAATACAGCTTATACGTTCTATGTGAATTGTCATTGCATCAGCTGAGTGTAAATACCTGGCAGTAAACTGAGTTGTTGTCAGCAGTATCTGTTTCAACTGATTTTTTCCCCCTACACTAGCCAATAGAAAGCATGTTTTCCCCCCTTCCTCCACCACTACTATTTCCTGCTATTTACTGACCCTAAAGTTCATGACCTCTACATTGGATGTAGGCACAGAAAACACAATTGATGACATCCAAATTCTCGCTATGGCTGTTCATGTGACCTGGAGTCCCATGAGACTCTGATGTTTCTGATGCAGGTACAAAATACGCAATTGCTCTGGCTGAAGAAGATTAACTTAAGTGCCGCAAAAAAACAAAAAAATCACACACAGCCACACATATGTATGCAGGCATGTGCGTGCACACTAAATTATATAAAATGAACATGCACATGGACCAAGCAGAGTCTGGCTTTGGATTTTATCAAATGGTAGTACAGTAGTACCTCGGGTTACGAACACGATCCATTCCGGATCGCAGTTCGTAACCCGAAAAGGTCGCAAACCGAGCGCCATTTCTGCGCATGCGCAAAGCGCGCGCCGAAAACACTTCCAGGTTTGCGGAGTTCATAACCCGAACTGTTCGCAACCCGAGCGGTTCGTAAACCGAGGTACGACTGTACCAGGGTTCCTCTGTTTTTTGCAAATGACCTAGTTCTTCTAAAACATGACCAATATTTTATTTTTAAATCACGTTGCTTCCATATCCATAAAGCTAGTATACGCAGAAGCACTTCAAAGTGGCATTGGCTGTAAGGCGGATTTCAATCCATATTAAGAGCAAAGGTGAAATGTTAGGTAAAGTCAAAGTAGTTGTAAAATGTCTCTGAAATGCCTTTGCCTATTGCAAGATGTCACAGAACAGTCTCAGCCACAGACTGCACACAGGCTGGACGACTAGAAATCTCTGAAGGAGGCTAATCTCGGGCAGGCACAGAGATCCATTCACTGTGCTCCAGCCACAATCCCACCTGGCCAGGGACATCATAAACAGAGACTGCTAACTATATGATCGAGGATGTCAAGAGGCTGCATTTTTACAGCCCCATATGTTCCTTCGGAAACATATGCTGCCCTCCCGTTAATATGATGGTGCGCTCTAAAGTTGCTTTTAACAAGTTTTAACATGTTTTAAAAGCAGTAAGGGTTCGTTCATCAACCTTCACATTCTTTCATATCTCTCTCTCTCTCTCTCTCTCTCTCTCTCTCTCTGTGTGTGTGTCTTTCTCACACACACACACACATTGACAAATGGAACTGTGTCATGTCTGAGATCTAAAATGTGAGGAGTGTGTGGGAATATGATTCACTGGGTCTGTTTGGGGAAAGAACGGGAAGAGGGGGCTGTTTCAGTCTAAAGTTGAAAACACCGCAATTGTCTTGAAGAGGGGTTTTGAGAATAACAAATGTGAAAAGTAGAGGCTGAGGGAGATAAAGAGAGCCACTCCTTTCTCCTCTTGGTTTTGTTTTGTTTGTGGTTATAATTAGACCAAGTGTAAAAACAGAGGCTGTGTTTGCATGTGGGGAAACATTTAATCGCTTGCTAGCTTCTGCTGGTAGTGGAATGTCCATTAATTCTCTAGCATATGGTCAGACCGAAAGGGTCTATCACTATTTCAGTTACCATGTCTGGCATTAATATGTGGATTACTAGAGCTAAACATCTGTGAATATAATATTCCTGACTGTAGTCTATGCTGATGACGAATCTCTGTTTTCTTTTAATGAATTTCCACACAAACCTGGAGATTTAAAATTTATATCCTTTCACATAGAGCAAGAGAGGACACTGTGATATATAATTGCATCTGTGTATTTATAAAACTACTCCCCAAATACAAGATTTCTCTGATTAGCTCTGCTGTGTTTTACAAACCATTTTATCATAGCTACTTTTCTGAAAACCCCAGTTGCTGGATGTTATTTGAGTTACTACTTGTTTATTATAGAAACACTATTTGTCCTCCAACAGCCCCAAAACAAAATGTTCCTTCCACTGTGATCAAATGGAAAGGAAGCTAAGGGAATTCTTTTTGGATGGTAATGTGTACACTTGACATATGTGTAAGCCCCAAGCCTCTTTGCTGATTTTTTAATGATGATATTGACATGCTGTTAAGAGAAATATGCAGTTCATGCTTAACTAATCATGATAAGCATAGACTGCAAACCTATCTGGTTGATTGCTAAATTTCTAATGATGATATTGATGTGATATTGACATGCTGCTAAGAAAATCCAGCAGGCAGGAAATAGGTAAACAATATAAGAAGCACCGAAATTGTGTCCATTTGCTGGATTTCTAATAATGATGTTCAACTTTAATATAGAAAAAAAGATATATTGTGATTAAGTACTGAAAGGAGTTTATAAATGCAATGAAAAAAACACTGCAAGGTATGCATTTGTTGGAATAGCACATGGTGGCTGTTTAACAAAACTGTAGGGACACAGCAGTCTTCATTTGGGATTTATTTAGGGGTATTATTTTTGCACCTAATAAAGTAAAAGATTTAATTTGTGCAGTGTAAAAGATAAATGATTTCACTGTATACTGTATATTTTATTTAAGAGGTTCATGGAAGGCAGAAACAACAACAATAATAATAGTTATAATAAACAAAAATACTTACTAAAAAGGTAAACCTGGTGTTTCAGAGTTAAACATGAACAGCGATCTAGAGATATCAAAATACTATAGCAAACATAATTTTTCTTTTAAAAAATCTGCTATAAGAATGCTGTACCAAGTATGTGTCTATCAATTCCTCATATAATGGGAGAAATTATTCACTTTGAGAATAATATATTTGTGTGTGCGTGTGTGTTTCGTTTTTGCATAGAGTTTTCAAAAAAATATTTTGTTTAAAAGAAACAAAACATGAAAAATTAAGGAAGGGTGGGATTTACAGAGTTATATTCTTCTTCCTCTGAAGTAAACAATGTTTACTTCCTTTGAAGCAAACAGTCTGAGGGCCAGCTTTTGCCTTATCCATATAAAAGACACTGAGCAGAGCATAATTCAAAATCATATTTACTCTCAATGCAAATACTAATGGCTGTTTGTATACTGGAGGAGATAGTGCCATCTAGTGACACTGAGAACTTGCTTGTATGAGAGAGACAGTATGGGTGTAAAAAAGAAGAAGACAGTATATCGTGGATCTTTTCGTCCTGACATTTGCCTCTAATATGAGGGTGCTGGATAAATGAGCATGCTCCCCGAAATAAAGTCAATAAGGAGATGTTCTTTAATACAAAGCCCTGACAGAGAAGCCATCTTTTGCTTATACTTGTAGGGGGTGTTTGAAAGTCGTCAGTATTGTGTACACTGAGAATCATTCTAAATGTTTGAAATAAACACACACACAATTACCAAATAAAATAAATTCAGATCCTCTTAATCTGGATGTTTAGTATTATCTAAGTGGGCTGAGGGAAAATGTTCATCTGAAAATCAGGAAAACAAATGGAACT
The DNA here is from genome assembly GCF_963506605.1 of Zootoca vivipara. Taxonomy (NCBI): domain Eukaryota; kingdom Metazoa; phylum Chordata; class Lepidosauria; order Squamata; family Lacertidae; genus Zootoca; species Zootoca vivipara. The sequence continues at coordinate 55,712,289 of NC_083283.1, read as the reverse complement.
CGAAGATCTTGATAGAGGAATCTCTTCTCCTGGGGAGCAGGTTTGCCCCTCATGTCTTGCAGGGAGATGACTGCAGCTTAGAATTAGGGTGTTACTGAAACTATACCTTTTCTATTAAAGTAATTGAATATATTTATTGGGGGGGGGGGGGGAGATCCATCTCCAATAGCGAGAACCTCTGACTTAACCATTTGCATTTTTTTTCATGTCAGTAGTGGCCATGCAAATGGAGAATGATGTCACTACAGTCCACATATAGGGAGATAAATTATCTTAGGCAAGATTCAGTAAGATTCAAAGGCTAACTCATGTTGTCCCGGAAACTGTGGAACAGATGCAGAACTAATGGTGTGACGTATGTCATATGCCCCTGGTTCATGCCATCTCTATGACTGTCACCAAAATCCATTGATAAACTTTTTTAAAAAAGCCTTTGTGGCATGAATAAAATTGAAAATCATGTATACTTATATCAGAACTGGACTTGAGGAAGCAAAAAACCACACGTAATTATTGAAAAATTAACAAACTTCCCTTCCAGTAAATGAGGAAACTGACCATTACTCTGCTCCATTTGCTTTCATATATCATGGTTATAACAAAGAACCAGTATATCGCCATGCATTCCCCCTCCCCCCAATCAAGGCCTTCTATTCCCTCACAGTAGTTGTTATTAGTCTATAATTGTGGTTTTCCAAAAACAATGTGAGATAAAAAATAATTCTTGCCACACCTCTGAAAGTATGTAGATGGTTTTTTTTTCTCTCTCTCTCATCTAACACACATTCTAATTTGGTTGAACAAATAATGCTATATGTGTAGTTTCTGTGCATGCTGCCATATTGTGCAAATTGCAGGATTTCACATGAGAAGATGTGCAATGATGCTTCATTACCTTGCCTAGAAATGTTTCTCTGCGAGAAGCTTTGGATGAGTAAATGCTTTTGTAGGGCAGTGTCAACAGTTTCTGAAACAGTATTAGTGCAGAAAGAGATGTGATAAGATAAGCCATTGTTACCTGAACCACTTGTCTGAAATGTTGCCATTGTTCATTTTCAGTCATTTTCTTTTAAGCAAACTGAGCATTCCCTGTGGACCATTTGATTATCAGAAGCATCTCTTCATAAGATTATTGCACACTTCTCCGCAAAGTGTTCATAAGTAACGTACACTTGAGACACATTATTGCTGGTCTTTTAGGGCTAATTTACATATTATGGCTATCACAAAATCATCTCAGAGCTACCATATGCTGGCCAGTGGTTTGGCACAGAAAGAAAGGCAAGGGGCTCATTTTGAATGCTATCAATCGGAACCTCATTCTCTTCTGTTCAGAAAACGAAGAGAACACCTTCCTCCAAATTCTCCTTCCAAGTCCTCAAAGGAAATACAAACAGCTTGCCATCATCTTGCCTCTTGCAACATTTTTAATCCATGCTTCTAGTGCTTTTTTTTACAACAATATGAACTCAATGACCTATGGCAGTCTGGGACAATGCCTTCCTGCCTTAGGAGCAGGGTGTGGGCTCATTTGTTATATCTCTTTTATATAGCTTAGATTTTTTCTTTCTTCCTCTTTTCTTGTACAAATCTTCATAGTGTCAAACCACAGAAAGGGCCTCTATAGGTAGCCTTTTTACTCATGTCACTTTATTTTATTATTGTTTTCGTCTTACATTTATATCCTGTTCAAGGTGGTGTGCATCGGTTTCCCCCTCTCCATCTTCTCCTCACAACAACCCTGTGAGGACGTGACTGGCGTAAGGCCACAAGTGAGATTCATGGCTCTCCCAGTCCTAGTCCAACATCCTAACCACTACACCACACTTGACTGCCTTTTACCCACTGAAGCAGGGTTGGGGCACGTACTGCCCGGACACTGAGGTCCAGCTCCGAGGGCCTTCTGGCGGTTCCCTCACTACGAGAAGCCAAGTTACAGGGAACCAGGCAGAGGGCCTTCTCGGTAGTGGCTCCCACCCTGTGGAATGCCCTCCCACTAGAGGTCAAAGAGAACAACAATTACCAGACCTTTAGAAGGCATCTCAAGGCAGCCCTGTTTAGGGAAGCTTTTAATGTTTGATGGATTTCTGTATTTTAATGTTTGATGGATTTTTGTATTTTAGAATTTCTGTTTTGTTGGAAGCCGCCCAGAGTGGCTGGGGGAACCCGGCCAGATGGGCGGGGTATAAATAATAAATTATTATTATTATTATTATTATTATTATTATTATTATTATTATTATTTAGACCTCTGCATTTTTCTAGACTGCAACTCCTATCATCCCTGAACACTGGCAATGCTGGTTTGGGGCTGATGGGAGTTGGAGTCCAGCAACATGTGGTGAACCAAAGGTGCTGCCACCACCATGTACAATCTAATCATCAGGGTGCAGAGTCTCAGCAAAGTGCAATAGTGTTCTAGGTCATGATACAATACCAGCCCCAGCCCTTCTTTGAAGCCATGCACACATTTACTCTGTCTGCTTGGACAAAATTGGCAAGCAGCACATGTGGTAGGGCTTGCTGTGATCAGTGCCGCAAAAGAGGAGCAGAGGCTGATAAAATGGAGCAGTTAATCTGGATGGGTGAGGGGGAGGGAAGAGGCTAGGCTCAGTGATGATAGCTGCCCAGGTGTTGGGAGTAAGCCATCAGTAAATAAACACTGTGCATGTTGGAGTTGAATCTTGATTAGCGAAAACAGAATCTGCACAGGAGTGTCAGGTCGAATGAGCATAACTATTTATATCCAGTAGGTCTTGCCCCCATGAAGCAGTTGCTGAAACTGAAGGTCCTTGCCTCCCCACAGCTGCCTGTCACCTCCTGTCCTCAGGGTTTCCCCCCAAGCTATTTGAGACTGCATCTGTGTGACATCAATCTCTCCTCCTCCCTTTTCATGCCTCTTCTGGTTCTGGGAGATGAGTGGGGAGGGGAGCTGGCCGCAACAGAAGGGAGAGACACCTGTGACTTAGCCTGACTCAGCTCTGCCTCTTAGCCTCTCTCCTCCCAACTTCCTGCTTCAGCTTCTGCCTCCAATTCTCGACTTCTCTCTGCCATAGACTGTCCAGCTTCTGCCTCCAATTCTCGACTTCTCTCTGCCATAGACTGTCCAGCTCCCTAAGCCTAGTTACCTCCTCAGCTTCTAACACCTCCTCTTCCCAGTCTTCTGCCTCTGGCCACTCACCATTGTCCCACCACCATTCCCTAGGCTCTGAGCCTTCTTCCTTTGGTGATTCCCCAGCTGGTTCCTCCCACCAGTTCATGACACACTCATTATCCCAGCGCTCTTTTTCACAAATGGGGCAAAAGGAATAGAGTGTCATACTATTCCATATTTTCCCACATGTGGAATCTCTGTGTCCTTGGGTCCACATAGGGAGGGCAGGATTGCACCCTAAGCCTTTTCAGATCTGTGTGTGGTTCCAAGGTACAATGAAGCAAGTACAGTCATACCTTGGTTTAAATACTCTTCGGTTTGAGTACTTTCAGTTTAAGTACTCCGCGGACCGTCTGGAACGGATTAATCCACTTTCCATTACTTTCAATGGGAAAGTTCGCTTCAGGTTAAGTACGCTTCAGGTTAAGTACGGACTTCCAGAACCAATTGTGTACTTAAACCAAGGTACCACTGTACTCATTTGTAAGTTTCTTTTTAAAATCTATCCTTGAATAAGAAAGTATCTACAATTTTATGGTGGTGGTGGGGAGCTATCTAGTGCCTTGACAGCTGTCTCAGTTATACACTTTTTGAAAGCATCAAATTATGTCTTCTTCCGTTCCAGTTTACACACTGATGTGGGAGTGGGACATCTCTCTTATTAACAAGACTATAGGGGATTTGGATTATTTATAAAATCGAATAGGAACATTGATACAAAAATCATTTCAACTTGTACTATTGGTAATAGATCAAGCATCGAGTATGACCTTTGCAGGACGTCTGCTGGTGTCTCCAAAGAATAATAGCCATGCTTATTTAAGACTGAGGAATTAAGCCCACTGAAAGTGTCACAGCCTGATTGTAAGACCTGATGTATGAAGCACACGAATACTCAGGATAGGTTGCACTAACAACTACACCAATGCACTATCATAAAACATCATTTTATTTATTGCATTTTTATTCCAACCTTCCTCTAAAAAGCTCAGGACAGTATTATGGTTTTCTCTCCCCACTAAGGATGGGCAAATCTATCCATTTCAGTTTTTATCAGTTCCCATTTTTCAGTCTTAACTTCGGTTCTTTGCATTTCCACGTAAGTTTGTGTTTTAAAAAATAATAATAAAAGTTCCCATGAAAATTTTAGTGTGAATTTTTGTATATAATCTTCCATAACAGACACATTATTGGAAAGCAATTGCCTATAATATAATGCCGTTATTTATTTATTTTTCCCAATAATAGATGCATTCTAAGCTCAATTTACCCCACAATTTACCCTACTTTATGTATTTATGTCCACGTTACTTGGCTGGAGAACTACACTCCAAAATGTGGAGATGTGATTTTTTATTTTTTTATTTTAATGGATGTATTTTGGTTTGTGCATTGCTTTGGAAAGTGCAAATTAGACAAATTTGCCTTTCAGTGTGAACCGAATCAAACTTCTACCTCATCCCTACTCCTGCTTCTTCCAATTTTATTCTCACAAATGTCCTATGAGGCTAAGTAGTGACTTCCTCAAGGTCATTCAGTGAGCTTCATGACTGAGTGGGGACTTGAACCTCACTCTTTCTGGTTCTAATCTGATATTTAGCAAAGAACAGATCAATCCTATACCCAAGAGGCTGGCATAAAGCTGGTGTAAAGCTAAACCAGAATAAAGTACATCAGATCGGTCCTGTATACCTGAAGGAGCATCTCTACCCCCATCATTCAGCCCGGACACTGAGATCCAGCACCAAGGGCCTTCTGGCGGTTCCCTCATTGAGAGAAGTGAGGTTATAGGGAACCAGACAGAGGGCCTTCTCATTAGTGGCACCTGCCCTGTGGAACACCCTCCCACCAGACGTCAAGGAAATAAGCAACTATTTTACTTTTAGAAGACAACTGAAGGCGGCCTTGTTTAGGGAAGTTTTTAATGTTTGATGCTGTACTGTTTTTAATATTCAGTTGGAAGCCGCCCAGAGTGGCTGGGGAAACCCAGCCAGATGGGCGGAGTATAAATAATGAATTATTATTATCATTATTATTAGATCCAAATGCTACTGCCTAAGCCTTTAAATAGAGTTTGGATGACACCACCCTTTCTGCCAGCTTAATTTACGCTGGCTTCCCAGGTCATGTGACCATGCTGAACAGGCTTAGGGTCCAGCCTAACTCCCCCTCTCCGCTGTCCTGCCCCTGGAATGACCCCTTTTCAGGAGTTACACCAGGTTAAGCTCCATCAGACCCTTGCTCAGCCAGGATGGGAGAGATACCCTGGCTTATTTCCCACTGCACTGAGGATGGGGAGCTATGCCAGAAATGAACAGAACAGAACTGCCTTTAGGTCTAGGTTTCACTTCTGCAGGAGAAAACTTTTTTTAAAAAAAAAAAGCTAGCACAATATTTATTTTTAAATAAAATGTCCTTAACTGTATAACTTGCCATCAAATTTTGTGGGATAGTTGTGATACAGTTGTACAACACTGCCTGCAGCCAAAAGATTAGTACTATGCCAGAAGTAGGACTAGCGAAATAGGACCCATGCTCACAATAGTTTAGCATAGCCACAGATTCTATATTTAAAAAGAAGAAATAAGCAGCGCCTTCATTTTCCTAACTCCATGCTCCTTATTTGACAAAGCCAGACAGCCACAGCCTTATCAAATTAGATTTTCAGGTTCAGTTGACTTTGCATCCCAAACATAGAAAACTACTGTTGCCTACAGTAGAGCGCAGTTAATTCCCCTCATTAAATGAAATGCTTTTTGGGCTCGTTTTGAATCTTCATTTGCTGTAAACTGTGGCCTAAAGTGTCCCACAAGGGTTGCTTTGAAATGGCTTTAAATTTGGTGCAAATCGTGCACATGATGGTTAGTGGGGAGGAATACCTGCTTAAATGCTGCTGCCATGTAGAAACATCATAAAAGTTTAGACCTTTCGGAGACTGCTTTCTCTGCCTCTCAAGGGAGGAAATCCGTGACACACCAAATAAGCCATCTCCTTCCTCAATAAATGCTAAATAATTGCATCTCAATTCCGGTGTCGCTTTACATCTATGCAAAAATTATTGTGGGTGTTTATTTGGATGTTCCCACCCTGGTATCAGTTTTATTGGCTGCGACTCGAGGAAAATGAGCTTCCTGACCTTTTTGGGTGGCTGGCAGCTTAGGGAAAGAGAATGCCTTTAGTTTACACTAGCACTTGTTTTACAGGAGATAAGATCATCTCTGTTTGAATACCAGGACAAGGACTGTATTGTTACTGCTATTATACAGACAGGTAGCGTATCTATATACATAAATTGGAGAAGACTTGTGCGCAGATTGCTAATTAGGACATTTACTGGTATCCCAGATAAATGGCTCCAAGGAGAATGTATAGATTTTCATTTAAAATAAAATAAAAAATACAGTTTTGTGGGGTGGAGAATGGGGGAGAAATTGCCACAGAGGTCAGGAAAACACTGAAGATCAAAACAAACATTGTGGGATACCGGTCTTCAGACACTTTTTCTTTGGACTCAGTTGGTTAGAGCGTGGTGCTAACAACTCCAGGGTTGCAGGCTTGATCCCCATAAGGGACAGCTACATATACCTATATCGCAGGTGATTGGACTAGAACGGGTATGTCCAAGATGGGAGGCAGGAAACGAAAAGCTCCGCACATGCTCACCCACTAGTTCAAATGCAATGAAAGGAATAAGGAAGGAGCCCCCCAAAAATCAGTGAGGAAGGCAAAGAACAAAACACATGGGGGGAAACCCCCTTAGCACTCCAGTTGGAGTGAGGGAAAGGCTTTAACGCAACAGTAGGGGAAAGAGAGGTGGAGGGCGGGCATGGGGGTGCTGACACGAAGTCAGCTGTGATTTAAAGCAACAGTAGGGGAAAGACGGAGAAGCCTGGAGCACTCTGACTGGCTCCTCAGAACTGTGTAAACTAATATAAAAAATATAGTTTGACTTTTCTCACTTGTTTAGTTACTTGTCCATCTAACAACTATTTGGATCCGTCATGATGATATCCAAACACAACTACTGGATCTGTGAAATAAAGATTTATTTATTTATTTAACTTAAACGACTTTGGAGCGTGGTAGATCACTGCCAGTTTTTGACATTGGATTGTAGATCACACCCTACTCGAAGTTGGGCGTGCCTGGACTAGATGATCCTCAGGGTCCCTTCCAACTCTACTATTCTACGAACTTTCTTCTGATGAAGAACTGAATGTGGTTAAAAGGTGTTGGGCTTCTTACGGCATTTACATCAAGCCTACCTCTGCACTCTATTGCCTGACTTAATTCCAGAAGCTGGTTTGCATAATCCTTCAGCCTTGGGTGCCCAGGTGTTGCTGTACTAAACTTCCCAACATTCCCAGACAGCTGAACCAATGGCGAGGTTAAGTTGGGGGACACAAAGTTTCAGAAGGTTGCTGTAGTGGATGGACTACCAAGTTTAAAACATTAAGGGCGATGTTGGCCTCTGTGCACTGCTCTTTGGAGAGGACCCAGCGTTTTTATTTGGTGGGCAAGAGATACGAAAGCAGCAACAGACTCCAGACTTCCACTACGCTGTGGGTCTCATTTCTCACCGGCCTGCCAAAACCAGCAAATAAAGGGATTGGTGAAGTGAAAGGAAGGTGTGCAATAAGGAAGAGGAAGCACCTTAAGGGTGAATGAGGAAGAGAAGGAGTTTGAGAATGGAATTTAAAATAGTGGTAACAACAGCAGCAGCAACAACAACACCTCCTTTTTATATATAAATAGTAGTTCAGTTAGAATAGTCATTCAATTTTCTTTGAACTCCCTAGAAGAAGCTTCTGATTAGCTATGTTAAAATAGAAAAGAAGATTTCCTATTTTATTCAAATCTCCAATATAGGAATTTAATATTTTAAAGTGATAGAGTACAATTAACTTTGCAGTGCCTATTGCTACTGTCAAGCCACTCCATTCCATTCTTCCCCACCCCTGTTTTTCCTTAAATTTTCCCCAGCAGAGATTAGCATTCAAGAGTCACTGAGCATGCTCACTGGCCTGTTTTTCCTTTCTGTGGGGTGGGGTGGGGAGCAAGAACTCTATCCATTTGTTTTTTGGGGGGAGTCGGTTGCGGGTGGACATATCTGTGCCAGTCTCATCTAGATCACAATATTTGCTTTCTCTATTAATACGTATGGGGACTCATATCTGTCCTCAGGGACATTGAAAAAATAGTTTATCAGTGTGAACCAGGAAATGACCTGTTGGGACAATGAAATTGTTTTTTATACCATTGTATCTACATTTCCTCTTCTGTCTTCCTCTCCCATCCAACCATCTATCTATCCATCCACCCACCCCATTTGATTTGCTATCAAACCCAGTTATCAGGATTTCCCCCCTACAGATTCTTAAATATGGGAGTAAATCTCTGTCTTTAAACAACAAACCTAGATCTTCACAAACCTCAGTTTTCAAACTCAGTGCCACCATATATTTGAGGTCTCAGAAGATTGGTTAAATGATCAAAACTTATTGGGAGTACATTATTGCATAGCCTGTTCTTCTGAGGCTCAGGGGCCAAACTATACATTCTGTGACTTTTTGTTTTAAAATGAGAAATAGCTTTGGGAGGTTGGAGGTTTGAGTTGGAGGTTCCCACTGGCAGGGTGGGAAGTTTGTCTTCACCTTACACTATTTTCCCTTCACAAAATCATCTCTTTAGCAGCTTTTCTCCACCCCGGGGGGAGGAGGGGAGAGAGAGACTTGAAAACTGAGTCCTGCAAGAAACTAGGGCTACAATGAATTAGTGAAACTAATAATTCTTGTGCAGAAGGAAGAATGATTCAGGATCCCCTGGAATCCTTGGAAGAAATTGTCACACCTGGCAAATTAAAATTAATTGGATATTGATTACAAATGAATATTGCTGCTTTTCCGAATGAGTCCATGAATTGTCTCTTGGAAGGTTCACACATCTATGACTCATGATTAAAGTGTAACTCTGGAATGCTTGAATAGACAGGTACACAGAGAGTGAAAACGTAGGGCGTATGAGAAGGAAGAGTATGACATACACACTACCAATAAACTTTTTGTCTGTCATAACTAATTATATGGCTTTGGGAATATTCATGGGAATATTCATAGTTTTAATCAGTTGGTTACATGAGCTTATTTTTATATTCAGCTAGTAGATTTGATATTTCTTAAAGATATAGACAATGGTTTAATGGGACAATTGTTTTACTCATTATAAAAACTCTCTCAGGGAAGGGGTTGTTTTTGTATAATCAGATCTCCATAGCTATTTGTTCCTTCCAATTAATTAAAGTTTTATTATATTTGTAGGGGGGAGGGGCAAATCAGACAGAGGTCAGGGCTATGTCAACACAGCAGCAGAAGCACCAGATTGGCTCTGCCAGTACAATTACACAGCCCCTTCCTTCCTACTTGCTTGCCCCCCTCCCGACCACGGTAAGTGGCAGTAAGTCTCCTGCTTAGTACCTACCATTCAGCTCTGCACTAAATTTCATAAGTCGGGGGGGGGGGACCCATGTCTATTGTGAAGAGTCTGTACAAATAAAAATAAAGTCACATTGTAGAACATTTTAAAATGTTTCCAAAGTTACCAGGGACTTTCCCCCAGAGCACTCCACCTGCATGATGAACAGCACGATCCTAGTCAAGTAAACTCGGATATAAATCCTATTGAGTCCAATGAGACTTACTCCACAGTAAGTGTATATAGAGACTGCAGCCTTGATTTCCTGTGTCACCCTAAATCCTGCAGAAAGCAGCACATGCACACACACAACTACCAGATGACTCTAGGGCTTTTGAAGAATTTCAACTGCTGCTGAAAAGCAGACATTTAAGATCTCAACATTTCATCCCGCTTAGATCCAAGAAGACTACATGGGTTTGCTGTGATCAGAAATAAAGTGGCTTTTATTTGAACTGCTGACTCCCCACCCCCCACCCCCCAGCTGACAGCTTGAAACCTGCCTGGAATGTAAAAGTCTCACTTTCCCATCTACTTGTATTAGTGGGAAAAAGGAAACAAGCAGGCTTAAACTTATAGCTGAAATACCTGGAATCCCCTGAATGAGAGAGGCTGGAGGAGAACAGCCCTCCTTGCTTATTCTTCTTTTGTACCCATCTGCAGAGGTGCCATCAGGCCTGGATTTGGGGGGGGGTAGAATTTTAGGGCCCCTTAAAGCATCAGGGCTGGTTTACCAAATTCTGAAGTAATAAACATTACTGGGTCCCCATAGGACTATTAAGTACCATACTCTAAAATTACCCAATCACTATTGTGCACATGTGAAAGGCTGGAGACATGACTTAGAACTTTATTATTGTATTATGCAATTAGAAATTAGGGATGGGCAAATCTGTCAGTTTTGGTTTCTTTCAGTTTTGGAATCTGCATACATATGAAAAACGCTGTGAAAATGCTTTTTTAAATAACCGTTTTGAAAAATACATTGAATTTGGCGTAGCTCACAGCCAGCATCTAGTGTCACATTTGTATATTGCACTTTACAACACATTTAAAACGTGTTATTTGCAGCTGTATAGCTGAGTCCTCAGTTTCTTATATTTCCAGCCTTAAGTTCAGTTTTCCACATTTCCACATCACATTGTGATTTTTTAAAAAAACAAAAAAGTTCTCGTGAAAATTCAGCAGCACTTACTGCAAATTTCTCCTAATGTATAGTTTTGTATGCAGTTTTCCCCGATATACACATTTTCACAAAGCCATTTTACCGGAAGCAACATATTTCCCTTATCTGTACGATTGTGTTTTTGTACACATTACTTGACTGGAGAACTGCTTTGCAAAATTCAGAGAAGTGTACATTTCAAAAGATGACTGTATTTTGACATCTTTTGAAAATTAGATATTCCTTTAAATACGACCTGGACCAAATTTCATCCACATCCCTATTAAAAACAAACACAAACACACACACACACACTGCTTAACAATATACCACAGTAAGGTCTGAAATATGGCAAAAGCACCTGTTCATTATCAGTCTGATCTCCAAATCAGGTCAGGCAAAAGCTGAGGAAACTGAAAGCCACATTAGATAGAGTGAGGTGGTGTGTAAAAGTGTATGCAATTTGTTGTTTAATGTCACAAGTCCACTGATTTGGAAGCCCTGATGGGAAAGGGATGGGAAACTGAAGTCCATTGTCTCTGGTGTAACTGCTTGCACAGCTCTGCCTCCTCCCTCAGGCTTCATAAACAAGAACCCAACACAACAGGTTGCCAGAAGGAAATTGCTCCAATACTGTGAACAGAGGAGACACCTTGAAGGAAGGGGTGTCCCTTTGCTTCCCTCCCTCTTTTTTCCCTTGCATATCCCAAACAGTCAGTAAATTAAGCATGGGTGGTGGGATTTTGTTGAAATGTATGCTTGTGGCGTTTGAGTCATGTTAAACTTTTACAGAAAATAATAGCAGTATTACCCAGCCTCAGACTATTATTATTATTCCAATGTACTACTCTGCCTTCAGTACAGTATTGGGTTCGTGTTAATTGTTCCAATGGAATCCAATATGGTGCTCTCCAGATGCTGTTGAACTACAGTTCCCATCATGCATGACAGCAAGACATAGAGAGCGCCTTGTTGGTTAGCCCTACCCCGTCTCTCATAATACTGTTGGAAAACTATCGGTAATGATATAAGCAGAGGGTGGTTTTGACAGGGAAAGAAATTGTGTGTGTGAGAGAGAAATTTCTTTCCATTATGGCAAATACATCCTGGGAGTGATTAGTTTCTGGGTAATTATTGTGCTTCTGTAGGTGGCTGGGAATCAATTGGGTACCCACTTTTTGGCTTGTAATACCGTGTTTCCCCTTTTTTAAGACGTAGTCAGAAAGTAAGACATGGCAGGGTTTTTTTAGAAGTAGGAGAAATAAGACGTACCCTGAAAGTAAGCCATAGTGCCGCCATTGTCCCCATCGCCAGCAAAGCAGCTACCGGTAGAGGCGTGGGGGGGGGGAGACGCCTCTTGCCGGAGTTCTGCCCCGCCTGCTCCTGACTCGCGGGGAGAACAAAAGGGAGAGGCGCGAAAAAAAAGACACCACTTCCTGTTTCTGCCGGGAGCAGCAAACCAGCGAGAGGCGCGGGAGAAAAAGGCGCCTCTTGCCGGAGTTCTGCAGCCTGCTTCTAGCGTGCAGGGAGCCAGAGAGCGAGAGGTGGGAAAAAAAAAAGACTCCTCTTGCCCGAGCCCTGCCGCCACCGGGACTCAGAGGAAACTTGCGGACAAAGACGACTGAAGGAGCGAGAAGCACTGTCTCGTGCAAGGAGATAAATACAGGAGATAAAAACTGTAAGGAACCCCTGTTGAGAACTTGGCGCTTTTGAAGCTTCTCTCCTTCTTTCCCTCCTCCCGTTTTTTTAAGGTAGCATTGCCCCAAGGATCGCTTTGCTCCTGCTCCTCCTTGCCCAGCTGATTTGTGGCTGAAGGAGGGGTGATTCTTTAAAAATCTGCCGAGGAAACGATCTTTATGGAGGACAGAGAAGTTTTCCCTCTCCCTCCTTGCGTTTATCAAGGCAGCTTTGCCTGAAGGCAGATTTCCTCCTGCTTATCCCTGCCCAGCCACTGGTGTTTGTGGCTGAAGGAGGGGTGATTCCTTAAAAATCTGCCGAGGAAACGATCCTTATGGAGGACAGGGAAGTTTTTTTCCCTCTCCCTCCTTGCGTTTATCAAG
>NC_083283.1:55676939-55694439 GCF_963506605.1 Zootoca vivipara | reverse complement strand
AGAAACTCAGGGAGAGATGGTCAAACTGGTCCCAATCATTCTCACAAACCTAGTACAGCACAGGGCCCCAGATGTCCAGCTTTGATTATTTAATTTCCTCCTGAAGGCACTGGGGGCTTCAATTCAAGTCAGGATTATGGATACAAATCTTCTTTCATTTAATTCTAAAAATACTATGTTGGGTAGGGTGGGGGATGGATTTACAGCCACTTGGCAGAACATGGGGTTAACAGGCGCACATCACAACTGCACTTTGTCAGCAAGAGACTTTATGGCTTTCAAGCAATAAATCATAAAAAACTTTCCTATTTCTAAACATTTTAAGATAAGAGGAGTTTGGAATCAAATCAATTTAGGTTTCTATACGCAGGTTCCAATCTTTATAACCAGGGACAAACATTCTGTCCTTGTCAAATCATTTCAACGTGAACCAACTGAAAATTTATTATCTTATAAAGACCATCTATGCCTTTCCCCCCAGCATCCACTGAAGACTACACTGAGATGTCCACACTGGTTTCAATTTTATTTTTGACAAGTTCAAGCAGAGCTACTTGCTTAAACATCCATACAGTATCTGTTTCACAATAGCACCCACTTTAATTTAGTGCCACTATAGTTAATCATAAAAGAATAGGTAGTTTACCAATATTTATTACATATTTCAATATCTGGTCTGCAATTCTATATAACAAACTTTATTTATATGCTTTATTCAGAATAGCCTTACTAAAGAGATCACCTGTTATTTGAATCTTGTTTCTTTGAAACCTCTTTTGTGTTACGTGTAACTCCAGATAAGAACCCTATTTTTTCCTGAATTAATCTGAACATTAAATCAGTTCAGTATCCCCCATTTGTGTGCAAATAAATAAGATTCTTCTGTTGTAACTATACATCAGTGCTTCAATTGGTTTTGTCAACTCATCATTACCGATCTAAAAATACAATGTGTTCATCAAAATCATGTTTAGATTATTTTTCCAAACATCTACATTGCTAGTGTTTGTTTATTTATTATGGTGAATATTTGATTGCACATACAATTCAATGAATTATATATCTAATTTATTTCCTCCTTGCTTTCCCCTGAATTTCCCCATTTGGACAATGTTAACTACATAAAAGTAGTATCAGACATATGCAGCTATATCATTTGAGCCTCATACACTTGGAGTCTGGCTTTGCACCACAACCACTGCCTTGCTATATAGTGACTTTACAAGTTTGTTCCATAAGGAGCTATAGTCACAAGCACTGGCCAACCATATATTGAGCTGTTCATCAAAGACAAACACAAAATGAGTCCCCTGGAAGTATAGTGGCAGGAATGGCCGGGGCATGTTAATCTTGTCGAAAAGATCTCCCCATAGTCACACTATAGCAAGAGTGGGCAGTATGCAAATCACAATGATTTCTGGCTGTGCAATGGAACTTCCACTCCCCTTCTTTATACACCCCCTAAATCTTTTTTTTTGGGGGGGGGGGTCCACCTATTTTATTGAGCAAATTGTGGGAATAGTGCAGGAAGGGGGGGATGTTCCATTGCACAAATAGAAATTCTTGCACTAACAGAACTACTTCAATAGGTACCACCCATCGTGTACAGAACTGTAAATTCTTGCACTGAATTTTTGCATTCCTGCTGATCTAATTACAAAGACTTCAGTGCTGTGACTCAGTTCTTTGCTTAGACTGAGCATATGCGACAGTATTATCATTAGCTGCGAGAAGGCACAAAACAACTTAGTAAGCATTCTATCTAAATAAAAAGTGACGACTACCAAAATCTTAAACCACTGGTCCATTGCAGTGATGGATATTGAAAATACAGGAAAAGAATATACAGTGGTACCTCAGTTTATGAACACAATTGGTTCTGGAAGTCTGTTCATAAACTGAAGCGTTCATAAACTGAAGCAAACTTTCCCATTGAAAGTAATGGAAAGTGGATTAATTCGTTCCAGACGGGTCCGCGGAGTACTCAACCTGAAGCGTACTTAACCCGAAGCAAGGGTGCAATTGGTTCCAGAAGTCTGTTCATAAACTGAAGCATTCATAAACTGAAGTGAACTTTCCCATTGAAAGTAATGGAAAGTGAATTAATCTGTTCCAGATGGGTCCGTGGCATTCGTAAACCGAAAATTCGTAAACCGAGGTGTTCATAAACCGAGGTTCCACTGTATTGATATTATGATGGAGAGGGGGAAAGTTGTTCTCATGAATAGCTGACCAGAATGGTATACCTCTGGATATGTACCTGATCCATTCTGGGGTGCCATTCATACCCTGAAAGGTACGTATCCAGAGCGGCGATAGAGAGCATGCGTGAAGCGCCGATAGAGCACTTCTGCACATGCACGAAGAATGCTTCTGCACATGCATGCGTGGCGGAACCCAGAAGTAAACACTTCCGGGTCTGCCAAGTACTTAACATGAAAATACGCAACCCGAAGCTAACACAACCCGAGGTATGACTGTATAGGTTTAGAACCGAGCAGCCGACTCAGCTACACAGCTGCAAAAAGAACATTTTAAATGTGTTGCAAAGTGCAATATACAAATGTGACAATAGATGGTGAAAATGAGGTATGCCAAATTCATTGTATTTTTCAAAATGTTTTTAAAAGCATTTCTGCAGCATATTTTATATGTGTATAGATTCCACCCCAGTTACCCTTTGCCTAGTAACTATTTGATTCAACAAAATTAGTAATTTAATCTGTAATTAATACTCAACATTCTTTTTCTAGATCCAAAATACAGTTTGTGTGGCATGTTCCTCTTATCTTATCTTATCTTATCTTATCTATCTATTCATAAGTAGCATTGGTACACCCATTTCTGAAGTCATAACAATATAAGAATTGCTTTGCTGAATCAGACCAAAACCAGTCTAGGCCAACAATTTGTCCCTAACAGTGAGCAGTCAGATGTTATTAGGAAGGAAACTCACAAACAAAGCATGATATTAATAGGTGTTCTGCAGATTGTTCCCAGTTTCTGATGATTAGAGGTATACTGTCTTTGAACATGGAAGTGGCATTATAACTAATTATACAGCTGGCTCCATGAATATAATTCTTTTTAAAAAGGTGTCTGTAGTAGTCAATTTCATGACGTTATAGAATGGAGAAGCCTTAGCTGAAAGCTTGAAAAGTATTTATCAATTGGAGGGGGGGGGAAGCTTTGGAAGTTGGGGTTAGCAGAGTTGTCTGAGAAGTATCACAAATATCAGAAGCACATTCAGCAATATACAAAGGTGAATGAAGTACTCCTAGCAAGCAACATGATTTATTTTATTATTTATTAAATTTATATGCCCTATTTCCTCACTACTCACAGTGATGGACTTTGGGCTTTAAAATTTCAGTGGTGCCCTCTGCAATGCCAAAAATTGGTGCATTCCCCCCCCCCACACACCTCACCTTCTGATGTGCATCATTGCTGTGAAACTCTCTGTGGCGTCCTCTCAGTTCAGTGACCATTGCAGGGAAACCAGTTGCACTCCCCTAAATCTGCTTCTGCTACCCAGAAGCTATAGAGCTTTGAAAAAATTCAGAAAGCCATGTTAGCAATATAGACTCATCCTTCTGAATCCAAACTTTCCCACTAAGTTCAGCATGGAAGCACAATTGGTATGAACTCAACAAACTTTTTCCACAGTTGAATTAAAGTTATAGCAAATCTTTCTTTCCCTGAAATGTAATAAAAGCAAAAACAAAAGCAAGCAAAGAGAGGGAGCAAAATAAAGCAATTTCTATTTGACATTTAAGTCAGCAGCAGTAGCTATCATTGAAGGATAAATCAATTTGCAAAAGCTATGGACAGATCATTACACCTAGGGCTTGAGCTGCCTAATTAAGGAAGAATGTCAAAGTTGACCTAAAATGCTCTTCTAAAATAAACGGATGGGGGAAATGTTTACAGCAACATGATGATTTCTTTTTCTAATTAAACCTTGTATTGATAAATATTATCTATAAATGGATATGTAATTTAAATCCCCAGAGTAGGCTTAGTCTGAGGCAGCCATTTTGTGAAAAGTATATTCACACTTGTTCTAATGTACAACTTATTTCCTTCAAGTAGCAAGAGACAATGAATAATTTGATTACATTTAGCTCACAGGAGAAAGCCTGATGGAACTGAATGCAAATGCAAAATGGACAACCAACTCGTGTTAGACTTGGAATTCAGACATATTGTTACAGCAGGTCTGGAGCCATTCCTGTGTTTGCATTTAAGGCAAGATATGCCTTAGTAACTCAGGTCTGTGCTTCACAACTCTAGCTTCCGCATGGATGTTTTCAGTTCCGATAATGCATATGTAGACAAAGGAATGACTTACATGCCTGAATTGGCCCACAGGTTTCATTAGCATGGAACATGCTCGTTTTGGTGGTCCTAATTCAAAACTGTATGCATTTGCTAATATTTGTATGTGTGTTGAGGAACAGGTATGCTTTTTGAACCAATTCATTCATTGTTATTCATTATTGACACTTCTGCGCATGTAGCCTAAATTATCCCAATCCCTTTCTGTTGCCACATAAGGAGAGTCCTTGGACGCAACTCTTAATCCTCTTTCCTACAAGTACCTCTAAGTCCCACTAAATGCAATGGATTCACAAGTTTGCATGCATGAGACCGCTTATTCACACTAATTTGGACTCCTATTGCATTTAGATTCTTAAAAGACCGATAGCACACTCATGAAGCCTGCAAAATTCAGACCTCAAGAGTGATGGCTTGTAGAATGAAATAAATTACATTCATAGAAACCCTCAAAAAGCCCCTCAAAAAATTAAGTGCACGAAAAACTCTGCACCGCAACCATAAGAACCTTAATGAAATTTTTACTCTTCTTTGATATTTTTGAATGCAATTTCTTTTCTCATTAATTGATAGAGAAGGGTTAACATTGCAAAAAATGGCGAATAATAACAAAAGTAATATAGCAGCAGCAGCAACAACAACAACAACAACAACACATCCTAAATCAATGTTGTTCTTCCTTGTGCAACATAAAGAAATCCCAGTTCATATAACGTTGATTTTTGCCATGGGCAGCCTGCTCAATTCATGTGGGGCACTTTTATTCATAAGGGAGAAATTCAATTCAATTTGCATTTAAAATTTGCACTTTGCAAAACCCTATGTAGACTGAAACACAACCATTCTTCTAAATCTGCACTTCTCTGAATTTTGCAATTCACTTTTCCAATCAAGTAATGTTACAAAAATGTATGTGCTAGTGTCAGGTGTGGATATGTTATTGAACCTAATGTATAAACGTTTAATGTATATAATGTATATAATTTCGAAAATGTGCATGGTTGGCAAAATTGTACACAAAACTATGCATATTGGGAGAAATTCACATTAAAATGCTGGTGAATTTTCAATAAGACTCAGAAAACTTTTTGGCAAACTGATGTGGAAATGTGGAGAATTGAACTTAAAAGTGGCAAAAATGTAAATTTGGGTTTTCTCGTGGTTTTCTTGTTTTTCCAGTCTCTAAACAATGTTATTGCTCAGTTGGAATTCTCCACCTCTTAAGATCTGCTGAGGAGGTGCTGCTTAAAATACCTTATAAACATTACACATCACTGAGAGAGAGAGACAACTCTGTCATGGTGCCTCAATTGTGCAACACCTAATACATTACTGGCACCAACTTCCTTATATTTTTGATGCCGGGTCAAAACCTTTCTTGTCTTCTTATGCCATTAGAATTGTTTTGACTTTTTAAAATGACTTTTTTCAATCATCATCATCATCATGACTGTATTTATGTATGTGGGATCATTTTAAATATTATTCTGCACAACACCCTAATATCTGACAAGCCATTGGAACAGTCTACCTCAGGAGGCGATGTTTTTAAGCAGAGGCTGAATGGCCACCTGTCATGTATGATCTAGCTGAGATTCCTGCATTGGGGTAGGGCTAGATGACCCTCAAGTACCCTTCCAACACACACACACAGAAGTATGAGAAGTGAATCTCCTGAATTTATTTGGAAGCTCCATGGCTGATGTAACATTTGTAAATCATTTTGCATTGCTGGAATGACATGCCCAAAACATACTAATAATGACACCAATGTAAGCAAGAGTTTGGTCCAAAGTTTATGGCAGTGAATAAGTTGTCGTTCTTCTGCAGAAGAAAATGTGAGCAGTGGTACTTCTAGAGGCAGGGATCTTTAAGCGATAAAAGCATTCTGCTTTAAAAGTACATTTGTTTATATTACTAAGTGTCTCCCCTCCTGGTCTTCCATACACTGCTACCCCATCAGCACAGTCACAGTCTAGTAGAAGATTAATATTTCAGAACTTGTCATGGGCAGTTTCACTTGACTCTGTCACTGCCTATGTCTGACAAGCTATTTATCATGCTGCTAAGTGTCAGCATTAAATTATCCCTGCTGTTATGACAGCAACATTATTCATCAGGATTACAGCCTCGGTACAAGGCTGCTTAGAGCTGTTACCTTCTTCTTCTGGGCTTTATTGATCTCTGCTGTTTCCATTAAAAATGAAAAGCCATACCACATGAATGTTCACATCCTGCATGTTGATTATTTTTTATTCCTTGTGTGAAGATGGGGAGCAGCAGCTGCAGTGGCGGCAAAAATTGTTCCAACAAGTGACCTGTAGACATAGTGCAACCATACAGACGGTGAAGAAAAATGGGAAAAGAGTGCCGCTCACAAGCCACCGGCAACAGGTTTGCTGTGGAAGCCTCCTGCTTCTGTCTCCAGAAAATGTGAGAAGAACCTGCTGGATCAGGCCAGTGGCCCATTGAGTCCAGGATCCTGTTCTCAGTGGCCAACCAGATGCCCTCAGGAAACCCCAAACCAAGACCGGAGTACCGCAGCACTCTGCCACTTGTGATTCTCAGTAACTGATATTCAGGGGCCTACTGCCTCTGATGATGGAGGTAGATAGAACATAGGCAACATGGCTAGCAAGCATTGATAAAGTGGCTAATAGCCAAGAAAGTGCATGTTGAGTGACATGCCCTCTCCAGGAAGCCATGTCCTCTTCTAAGTGTGAAACTAAATTAGTCTATGGAACATACCATACTTTTCTGTGTATAACATGCCCCCATGTATAAGATGCCCCCTATTTTGAGGGACTCAAAATTGAGAAAATGGGGGGGGTGTTCAGAATTGTTGAGCTTTGGGGGGGGGCAAGGTTTGCCGAAAATCACTCACCCGCCTGGCCAACGCTTCCTATACCTGAAGGAGCGTCTCCACCCCCATCGTTCTGCCCGGACACTGAGGTCCAGCACCGAGGGCCTTCTGGCGGTTCCCTCGTTGCGAGAAGCCAAGTTGCAGGGAACTAGGCAGAGGGCCTTCTCGGTAGTAGTGCCCGCCCTATGGAACGCCCTCCTACCTGATGTCAAAGAGAACAACAACTACCAGATTTTTAGAAGACATCTGAAGGCAGCCCTGTTTAGGGAGGTTTTAAATGTTTAATAGATTACTGTATTTTATTTTTCTGTTGGAAGCCGCCCAGAGTGGCTGGGGAAACCCAGCCAGATGGGCAGGGTATAAATAATAAATAATAATAATTTATTTATTTATTTATTTATTTATTATTATTATTACTTGTGACAAAGAAGTCACCAATCATCTGACCGCTTGCAGCCAGCAGCTGCCAATAGCTCACCCAACTGCCACAGCAGCAGCCAATCAACAAAAACCCTTGCCACAGCAACAAATCATCCACACCGCCGCTGCTGACAATCTCCTGCTTGTGACAGCAACCAATCCCCAGTCCCCACTCAGCACTTTCAGTGTACAGTGGAACCTCTACTTACGAATTTAATCCGTTCGTAAGGAGAAACATTCGTAAGTCAAAATGATGTTTCCCATAGGAATGCATTGGGAATGGATTAATTCATTCTCCTCCTAGGCCACGTCATCCTAGGCCACGTCATCCTAGGAAAAAGACCCTTTAAAAGAGACTTTAAAGGCATGCAAACATTACCTTTCAGTGCAGGGAGCGCGGGCAGGTGGTGGCGGGGGCTGGATCCGGCCGCAGGCCGAGCGCCAGGAGGCCGCTAGCGGCGGCGGCGGGACCCAGCCCGGCCGTGGGCCGAGCACTGTAGGTGGCGGGAGGCTGCTAGCGGCGGAGGCAGGGCCCGATCCGACCATGGGCCGAGCGCCCGAGGCGGCGGGGCCCGATCCAGCCGTGTGCCAAGTGCCCGAGGTGGCAGGAGGCTGCTAGCGGAGGCGGCAGGGCCCAATCCAGCCGTGGGCCGAGCTGGAATACAAAGAACACAGTACCCTGGACTTCTGTTGCCCTTGCCCCAAAATGATGACCTGGTAAGAGAGAGAAACAGCTGTCTCAATTGGATGAGGAATAGGACACTGATGTCCTCCGCCATGCCTAACCAGAAGGTGTGCTAATGGCCACCAGTTAGATGGCTTGAGACAGATTCACGGAAGAGATTATTTTCAATGGTCACTAAATCATTATGGCTTTATGGTATCTTCAGCATCATGGGGAGAGTCCGCTGACATTATGTCCTTCTTGTGGACTTCCCTTAGGCAAACTGCATGCTGGACCAAGTAGGCCTTTGTTTTGATCCGACAGTTTTTCTGATCCCCCCTGCTCACAACATGCATCATTCTTAATGAACTGGTATTACAATTTCCCCTTACAGCCTCACTCCGATAATTTTCATACCTGGGAGCAAGTCACATAGAAATCAATGGGAATTTCTTCTGAGTAGATGCATGTACAGTATAGGAATGTACTGCAAGTCATAATCGCAACTACCCCTTGTGAAAACGTAACCAGTCTGACATTTCCTGTTCCCAATCTCACATAAAAGAATTTTTTGTAATGCATGCGCACACACACATTGCTCTTTGAGTAGCTGTGTAAAATGATGCAGAAAGAAATTCTCAGTAATTGCATAATCATCCTAAAATAATATTGGTATAATCACTACTGGTATTTAGGAGCTTAATAGCAGAATAGGGGGGGGGGAATCAATTAGGAAGATCAGCAATTACAACAAATGGAATGTTATCTCCTAAATTTAATTTTGAAATTGACCCGAGGATGCTGATTAAGCCATCTGATAAAATCAAAGACACAGCAAATATAATATTTCCCCAGAAAGTCTGCTCCTTACAAAGGGCTGTTTACTTTCCATTTGTTTGTGACTGCACTCAGCTGCATTGCCTGAGAGAGTGCTTTTAACTTTGAATGCGGCCAAAAGTGTCAATCTGTATGGAACTGAAGGACAATTAGGCAAGCCATGTAATTGTATTGTCACTTATTAATTTCAATCTCTAGTGTCATAAATTATATGCCTTAATTAATACTCGATGTCAATCACAATCAGCAACTTTGAATGGGGAAAGAGGTTAACAAGAATACATAATTAAAAGAAAACAGTGAATAACAGCACGGCTGAACAGTCTATAAAATTAGGCCAGGAAACGGGTGCTGTGTCAGCATGTAGGCTCCCAGAGGAGGAGAAGGAACTCTGCAATGTGCACACAAGGAACTAAACGCAAAGCATTATCCGTTGTTTAGGATCACTCATGATTTAGGGGGAAATAATATAGCTATAACATGGACCCAAATAACAAATCAAAACAGATACCACAGATCCTGCCTCCACAAAAGACCAGGAGTTTGGTTTCCACAAATTGGCCCTTAACTGCTGAGGTGGAATTACTGTTAGGCCCATTGTTAATGAGGCCGGTGTCACATAAGCAAAAATGAGACCTGACCACAAGGCCAGTAAGAACCAGTGAAAGGGGAAACCAACAGCTGACTGTTAAAGTGGAAAACAACTCCATACAGGGTACAAGGAAGGTTCTGGCACATACAACTTACTCAACCCATTTTTACCTCATTTCATGGTGTGTGCTTAGATGAGAGATGGTGAAGTGCTGTGGTGGCAAAAAGTGGTTGGGTAGGGGATAAACAGCTAGGATGACATATATTTGTCTATATAGTGTGTGTCCTAATGGAAATGCTCTCTGTCCGGTAATGCATTGCTGAATAAAAGCAACTGTTTGACTTTGGTGTGAGCCTCTGTGCTTGAACGTCCAAGGGGAATTTCCCCCATGCCAACAGAGTCAGCCTGACCGTGAAACTTGATGGGTTTGCAGATCTGAGGGAAAGGTAGATTCAGCCCCATGCCCATTTTTTTAAGCAGAGATTGGATGGCCATCTGTCATGGATACTTTAGCTCAGGGGCATAGGAAGGGAGGGGCAATAGGGGTGGGGCACCCCATGCTCCACTCTGGGGGGCAGCGTCTTCTCCCCACCTCCACTGATGCCCCACCACGCAGTGGAGCCTCCAGAAAACATCCCCAGCGCTGCGTGGGGATGAAGCCGCTGCAGCCGCGAGCAGGGGATCCCGGGCGGCAGCATCCCTGCACGGCACTGAGGTCCACCGATGGCTCCACTGCACAGCACACATGCGTGGAGCCACTGAGCATGGAGCATGCGTCACACCCTTCCTGTGCATGCATCATGCACAGCAACACCGTGTGCCACTCCGGGCCGCAGAAAGTCTTTGTCCGCCACTGCTTTAGCTGAGATTCCTGCATTGCAGGGAGTTGGAGTAGATGACCCTGGGGTCCCTTTCAACTCTACAATTCTATGACCTTCAAACATTCCTATTCTCCTGGCCTATGAAAAGTCTCCAACATGGTGCAATAAAAGGCTGTATCCAATGTAACTTTCCTCAAACCTCCTCCCTACTGCTGCATGCCTTCCCTTTCCTGCAGAGCCTCTCTCTCTTGAGTCTTGGGGAACCCTGAACTCCTCATGTCAAATCCATCTCAGTAAAGGGGGATGGAGAGGTGGGAGTGGAGTGGCAGAAAATGCCCCTCCCATCAGATGTCAAGGGGATAAGTAACTATATAACCTTTAGCAGACATCTGAAGGCATAGGGGAAGTTTTAAAATGTTTGAAATTTTGTAATGTTTTTATATAAGTTGGAAGCTGCCCAGAGTGGCTGGGGCAACCCAGTCTGATTTGTGGGGTATTTATTATTATTATTATTATTATTATTATTATTATTATTATTATTATTATTATTCCGCAGTGCCTAGAGAACTAAGCTATTGAGCACTCTGTACTCTTCTCTCTCCTTCATCCATTGTGTCCTGAAAGACTGTAGCCTTCCATTAGCCCATCTGCCACTACAGGAATTCTCTGATCACTGGGAATCTAAAGCCTATCAAAGGAAGTGGTTTTTTTGTGTGGCAATTGCACTGCAAAGGAGCCCACGCTCCTTTCAGCCGATTGTAATGTGCATATCTGAGCTGCAGCCTCTGTCAAAAATATCATTGACACCTGTGAGGCTAACAAGGTCAAGTACTGTGAGATGGAAGCCCTTTTTTGTACTGATGAACTGCTGAAGGGTATGACATATGTTTTAGGGGCTAAGCAGCTGGCTCAGAGAGCGCCTCTTGGGTCTGCTTTAATGATACACATCCAGGCCCAGCTACTTCATCTCTGCATGGATATAGCAGCATGCTAGCGTTCTACCAGCAAAAAAAGCACAACTGCACTCCAGTCGTTAACTCAGCTTTCCTATAGCGGTGACACTGATGCTATATCACAGTATCACATGCCTCAGCTGTCCTCCCCTTTAAACATCAACGCAATGTTTAAATCACACACACTGAATGCTACAGATTATCCACATTATGCGTGTATGTTTAGGACAAGAGTGAGAAACCTCTCTCCAACAAACCTCAATTACAGCTTAATCTTAGACATTTTATATTGCCAGTTTCCAATCTAGGGGGACAAGGGGAAGGAGACTCGGCAGCATGTAAGTCAATATTTACGGATTGTGCTAATTATTAGCATTATACAAATAAGGAAGGATATACGCATGCTAATTGGTTTCTTTCCAGACCCCTCCTTACTGGGCCTTCAACTTTACCACCCCCATTTAGCACCCTTGAAATTGTCTTCCCCATATGTGCTTTGGAGGATTGGAGGAAATCCCAGAATAGATTTGGAAGAGGACATTCTGTTGCATAAGGGAAAAAATTTGCACCAGTGGAACATGCAACCCAGTGGGTCTGCAAAAACTAAAATCTTTCACCTCAAGCTTGTCATATATGGAAAATGCCAGGAGGAGGAGGAGAAAGGGCAAGGAAAGTTCTTGTATGACTGACAGGTTTGGCTACCTAATCAGATGAAATGATTTAACAGGCATCTCCAATCACAGTACTTTGAGGAAGGGAAGCTAAAATAGTGTATCCATCCTGTTCCTGTCCATTTTTTCTTCTTTGGCAGTTTTTCCAGTCATGCTTACTTGGAAAATTCAAGTCCTTCTGTGCCACACATCCACTCCTGTCAGATCAGGATTTAGCTTTGGATGTAATTTTTGCTACTTTGGGTGCCAGCTGAGCAGAACACAGAAGCCTGAAGGTGCTTTTTTATTATTCAGAAAAACACCACTGTAGCTAGCAAAAAGACAACACACAATGTGCTGGAAGTTTTCAAATACTGTATATGGATGTGTCACGGGTGAAATCCCAGCAAGGAGCGTCGGGACTGGGGGCAAGATGGTAGGCACGAACGTCTGGAAAGCCGAGGTCCAAGGGTCAAGAAGCACAAGGGAAGAAGTCGAAGGTCGAAGGTCTAAGCACAAAGTCACAGTCCGAGGGTCTAAGCACAAAGTCACAGTCCGAGGGTCTAAGCACAAAGTCACAGTCCGAGGGTCTAAGCACAAAGTCACAGTCCGAGGGTCTAAGCACAAAGTCACAGTCCGAGGGTCAAAGCACGAAGTCACAGTTCAAGGGTCAAGACACAAAGTCACGGTCAAAAGGTAAGGAGGCACACGGCAAGGCAGAGTGCGTTGCTGTGGCAAAGAGCTGAGGGGAAATGCTGGCCTTATATCCCCTGCCTCACCTGTGCAGCCGCGCCCTGCCTCTCCAGAACAAGCCAAAGAGGATCCCAGTCCTGCAAAGCCCTATTGGTCCCAGGGCCTGGCTCCTGCGCGAACTCCTAACAGGATGTCAGAAAAAGTAAGAACCCATAGTTCACCATATCTACTAAGGGGTAGGGGCTCAAAGCACACAGCTTAATTTGTGACGCTGCCATGTGGTGCTGCCATTGAAGATAGTAAAGCATGCTGAAGAACAGTGACTATGCTCATGTGCACAAAGTCACAATATGGCTCTATGTATGTATGTATGTTTGTGTGTGGATGCCCATGTGTGATAAATATACAGTATGTGTGTGTGTGTGTGTGTGTGTGTGTGTGTGTGTGTGTGTGTGTGTATAACAAAATGTATATACTTCATGAGAGTAGCAAAACCTCAAAGTGTTAAAAACATTTAAAGCTAATTAAAATTAACAGTAAAAAATCAAAACATATCAACATCTATGTGTTGTGTATAATAATAATAATAATAATAATAATAATAATAATAATAATAATAATAATATTTATACCCCACCCATCTGGCTGGGTTTCCCCAGCCACTCTGGGCGGCTTCCAGAAAAATATTAAAATGCAATAGTCTGTCAAACATTAAAAACTTCCCTAAACAGATAGCCCCCCTAGAGCACATTGCCGTAGTCCAAGCGGGAGATAACTAGAGCATGCACCACTCTGGTGAGACAGTCCACGGGCAGGTAGGGTCTCAGCCTGCGTACCAGATGGAGCTGATAAACAGCTGCCCTGGACACAGAATTGACCTGCGCCTCCATGGACAGCTGTGAGTCCAAAATGACTCCCAGGATGCGCACCTGGTCCTTCAGGGGCACAGTTACCCCTGGTAAGTCCCCAGGGAGTCCTCCATACCTGCTCGCCTCCTACCCCCCCCCCAAACAGTACTTCTGTCTTGTCATGAATCAACCTCAATCTGTTAGGTTTGCCTAAATAAAAATGTGCTATGCAGGTTCCAAATAAGCAATGAACTGAAATATACAAAAGCAACTCAGAGTTGGGGTAGCTGCAGAATAACTCCCCTTGGATGATGTCAAAGACCTTGGCCTCCGTTGGCTATGCTCTACTGACTTACTTAGAATACTGCAATGAACTCTATGTGGCGCTGCCATGGAAGACAGTCTGGAGGCTGCAGCTAGTACAAAAATGGGTCGGTGGGTGGAACAGCCTGGTGAGACTGTATGTCACTGGTCCTGGAAGTGTTGCATTGGCTGCTAGTGAACTACCAGGCCCATTTCAAAGTGCTATTACTAGCAAATAGATCCCTAAATGACTTGGAAACCATGTACCCCAAAGAGCACCTCCTCCAATATCAAGCCAGTCAGGCTCTATGACTGGCAGGGTGTTGCCTGGTTGGCACTGAACCATGGAGGGCTTTACTGGTGGCAGTTCCCCATTTGCAGAATGCCCTCCCTGGTGACGTGTGTCTGTCCTCTATTAACATTTTCAAGGAAGTTAAAAAACAAAAATAACATTCTGTTCACCTTGGCTCCTTGATGTCAGAAAGGGACTGTACCCAGCAACCTTGAAATTATTAGATCTTATTAAGATGCTTTTAAATGCATGTTTCCATTTTGTTTCGACTCAGACCAACACGGCTACCTACCTGTAACTACTGCTTGGTTGTTTGCTGCCTTGGGCTCCTTCAGGATGAAGGATGGGATAGAATTGTAATATATCCATAAATAAATAACAATACCTGGCTGATCATAAGCAAATATCTGTTATATAACCTGCCCCTATATGTTTTGATGTGAGACTACCAGAGGTGAAACCTGGAACCTTAGGAAGGTGCTTCAAATCTTCAGTTCTTCAGCCATGGAGCTCCAAAGGTGGTAGACATGAATCTCATAACTCATGTATATGTGTCTGTTCCAGATCTTGTCTGCCTCTGAAAATGTTCTAGGGAGTATAGATGGGGGACAAGCGCCTAAAGACGCTAAAACAAAGAAAGAAACAGTCTCAAGATGTACAGCTTTGAAGCTCTTTATTAACAGGACAAAAGGTTTCTCTCTCTCTTTCTTTAAAGATCGCTGTATCAAACCTGATGGTTATATAAGAGCTCTGGGACCCGTATGGATGAAAGGGATTATATAAATGAAGGATGTATTAATAAAATCCTCCACTGCAATTCAGCAGCAGATCCTAGCTAGCTCCAGTTCAGGACCAGCTAAGAACCACAGATGGTGTGACAGATGATCTCAGCAGCCCATCATTCCATGTTGTTTTTAGTTTAAATTAAAGGAAAAAAATATTAAAAGCTATCTTGGTAGGGACAGATCTGACAGGCCGTAAGTTCATCTCCAGGGCTTGTTTAGTCCCTTTACTACTACTGCTTGTCAGAAAGTTTTATACCTAAAGCCAGCTGGAGAAAGCATGTGTATGCCAGCCATTTGTCTCTGCCTTGCAGTTTGTAGCAATAGGAGAGAGACAGAGATAATGGTTGGAATATGTGCTGGTAGACAACACCAATTCACCTGGACACAGAAACACCACATCTGACTACCAGACAGATTTGTATCTAGTTAGCAAGCAATTATTCCTTTTCCCCCAACCCCCCTACTCTATTCAATTTCATGTGTTCGATGAAGCCCATTGTTACCTTCCCGAGGTTTTAGATTCAATAGGGAGAGCAGATATTCAGCTTGAAACCTTCCAGAGTCTAGACAGTCTTGAATATTAATTCATAGCAGAATAAAACTTTGAATCCCAGTGGTCAACCTTATCAAATGTGAAGCCTTGGCTATGGAAGGGACACTCAACAGAATTTCATGAGGGCTGGAGACACGGAGAGAAAAGTACTAGATGCTAGAGACCAGGTATGAGGAACTCTTCATATATTGACTGGAGCCGATAAGAGAGCTACAACATCCAGAGGACCGTAGGTGCCTTATCCCTGCTGTAGATGAAGGCATGGACTTAGTGAAGATGTTGATTTCCATGAATGAAGCTGGATTAGGGGCAGATCTCCCTGCTCCTAATGCCTTCATAGCATGTGATTTACTACCACTGCCATTTTGAATTATTCTGTGAGGACCTGGTAAGCATTGTCACACTGTATGAAGATGTCACTGACATAATAATAATAATAATAATAATAATAATAATAATAATAATAATAATAATAATTATTTATTTATTTATACCCCGCCCATCTGGCTGGGTTTCCCCAGCCACTCTGGGCGGCTTCCAACAGAAAAATAAAACACAATCTATTAAACATTAAAAGCCTCCCTGAACAGGGCTGCCTTCAGATGTCTTCTAAAAGTCTGGTAGTTGTTTTCCTCTTTGACATCTGTTGGGAGGGCGTTCCACAGGGAACGCCACCACCGAGAAGGCCCTCTGCCTAGTTCCCTGCAACTTGGCTTCTCGCAACGAGGGAACCGCCAGAAGGCCCTCGGAGCTGGACCTCAGTGTCCGGGCAGAATGGTGGAGGTGGAGACGCTCCTTCAGGTATACTGGACCGAGGCCATTTAGGGCTTTAAAGGTCAGCACCAACACTTTGAATTGTGCTCGGAAACTTACTGGGAGCCAATGTAGATCTTTCAAGACCGGTGTTATGTGGTCCCGGCGGCCGCTCCCAGTCACCAGTCTAGCTGCCGCATTCTGGATAAGTTGTAGTTTCCGAGTCACCTTCAAAGGTAGCCCCACGTAGAGCGCATTGCAGTAGTCCAAGCGGGAGATAACTAGAGCATGCACCACTCTGTCTAGACAGTCTGCAGGCAGGTAGGGTCTCAGCCTGCGTACCAGATGGAGCTGATAGACAGCTGCCCTGGACACAGAATTAACCTGTGCCTCCATGGACAGCTGTGAGTCCAAAATGACTCCCAGGCTGCACACCTGGTCCTTCAGGGGCACAGTTACCCCATTCAGAACCAGGGAATCCTCCACACCTGCCCGCCTCCTTTCTCCCACGAACAGTACTTCTGTCTTGTCAGGATTCAACCTCAATCTGTTAGCTGCCATACATCCTCCAACTGCCTCCAGGCACTTACAAAGGACCTTCACTGCCCTCACTGGTTCTGATTTGAAAGAGAGGTAGAGCTGGGTATCATCCGCATACTGGTGAACACCCAGCCCAAACCCCCTGATGATCTCCCCAAGCGGCTGCATGTAGATGTTAAAAAGCATGGGGGAGAGGACAGAACCCTGAGGCACCCCACAAGTGAGAGCCCAGGGGTCTGAACACTCATCCCCCACCACCACTTTCTGAACACGGCCCAGGAGGAAGGAGCCGAACCACTGTATAACAGTGCCCCCAGCTCCCAACCCCTCTAAACGGTCCAGAAGGATGTTATGGTTGATGGTGTCAAAAGCCGCTGAGAGATCCAGCAGGACTAGGAAACAGCTCTCACCTTTGTCCTTAGCCCGCCGGAGATCATCAACCAGTGCGACCAGGACAGTTTCAGTCCCATGATGAGTCCTGAATCCCGACTGGAAGGGATCCAATTGGTCCGCTTCTTCCAGGCATGCCTGGAGTTGTTCAGCAACCACTCGCTCAATCACCTTGCCCAAGAATGGAAGATTTGAGACTGGGCGA